>NC_041383.1:299559623-299685107 GCF_002162155.2 Triticum dicoccoides | reverse complement strand
GCCGGCGCCCCTCCCTCTCTCTCTCTCTCTCTCCCTCTATCTCTTACCGGTCGTACGTGTTCTCTGCAGCAGGTTTGGCTCCTCCGGAAGCAAGATGCTCGGCAAGGAGGAGAAGGACGCCGGATGCAATGTGCTTGGCTCCTCTAGCAGCAAGGTGCATCCCTCTCCCGCCCCCCGCTACCTCAAAATCTGGATGCCATCATCATCAATATTGCATCTTCCGTACATATTGCATCTTCTACACTTGCTTCATTACACTTGCTATGTTCCTCATAATTAAGAAATGCTATTGTTAAATCCTCTTAAGGAATGCTACTGTTAAATCCTCTTAAGAAATTCTATAGTAGCATCACTAGTTAACTTCTTGCACTGACTGCCTTATGATCACATTTTAATTAGTGCTCTGCTCTAGGTGTGGGGCTTAATCACTCACTCATCAGATGGGTCGAAGCTAACTGTAGCTAGCTAGGTCTCTGCTAGCTCTGCTCATTAAGCCACAAAGGAAGTACATTAGTGTTATATTTGTAGATTTGTACAGTTCAAGTGACTCTGACTCCTTAGTCTAGGTTTGAATATGACTTGAAGTTTACTTGCATTGTCCATGACAGTGACATAACTAGTGGCTGTGTGGTACCTAGATTGGCCAAAGACAAGTGTGGATGATCATGCTGCTTTGATTATGACTGCTCTGTTGCTACCACGACAGTGATAAATTTGGTTGTGGATTCATTTCCCGATTGCGAGTACCTATGTTTTGCCGGAAATGTTGATTCATTTCCATTCCGGCAAATTTCAGGTGCTCTATATGTGCACTTTCTAGCAAAGGTCATGCCGAAATTTTCTGTGAATTTTGGCATGACTTGTGCTAGAAAGTTGGACATATCGAGTGCTTGAGATTTGTCGCGACGGGAATGAAATGCCATTTCTGGCAAAACAAAGGTCACTTTTTTGTCATTATTCACTTTATAATATAAAGCTCGATAATTAAACGACTACGACATTGAACCCTAGGAAACATGACCGACACCGATGAGGCCGGAGGTTCTCACTCCCAATTAGGTCGAGCACACGCCTACCTCAATTTTTTGGCGGATCAAGAGAGACAGGAAGCTGGGTGTCCGACGGATGACGATGGTGGTGGCGCCGGCGCCGACACTAATGCCACCAACGACACCGGCACTGAGACTGGCGCTGATGATGTTCCTAACTATAGCACGGAAGGTGGGACCTCCCAAGCCAGTGAGGGAAAGAAGGAAAAGGGGACACGACGCTGAAATGAGCTCGGCATCGGAAGACTGGTGGTCACGGCGGTGCACCCTGGCGAGTTCGAGCCAATAGAGCCGCGAGAAGTGGCAGCGTGTTACGACACCCAACTAGCATGCATCCTATGGGATACCGCTAACATCAACACCACAAAAATACGGAAGAATGATCAGTTGAAGAAGCTGCTTCTAACTAGGTTGCACGCAAGATTCCTATTCCCCGGTCGTAATGACGAAGTCGACCCATGGGATGATCATGCCATGAAAAAAATCAACAACAAAGCCCTAGGGAAGTTCAGCAACGCATTGAGCGCTTGGAAAACTAGGGTGAAAAAGGCGATTCAAGTAGACCATGAAACCTACGCCGAGATTGTTGCAGACAATCCGAAGATTATGATAGAGGACTTTGAAAAGTTCAAGGAGACTTGCAATGAAGAAGCTGCCAAGGCCAGGTCGGAGAGAGGCAAGCAGCTGCAGGCAAAGAACATGGGGAACCACCGCCTTGGAACTCGTGGTTACATGGGAAAGAGGCCCGTGTGGGCTAAGGAGGATGCAGAACATGAACGTCAGGGGATCCCAGACCCATTGGCTGAGTTCACCGACCAACAGGAGCACGACTTCATCAGGGCCCGATTCTCGTGGGACCCCAAGAAAAAGATTTTTTTTTCATCAAAGGGCCGACTAGGAAATTCATGAGAATACTGGTAATTATCCTTTTACCACCTTACATATTAGGTTCTAATGAACTAAGTCTACTACATTCTAGTCGCATTCGTAAATGATTCACGGTCCATTTTGCAGAGAGAGCAACACAAGCTTGCGGTGGCCGAGAGCGACTCGTCGACTCAGTCAACTCAGTCGTCGGTAAAGTACAAGTGGGACACTCCTTTCAGCTGGGCCATGAACATAATGATGGGACACCCGCCCGGCCAGTGGCTGCAATATGGACGTGTGCATGGCGCCGGGATGGGGCCACTTGGAAGTACTATTATAGCGAGGACCCCGAGGCCAAAAGACAGAGAAAGAAGTTCAGTCAAGTGACTATCGACGAGAAGGTGGCGCGGGCGATGGAGAAAGCAAAAGTTGAGACCAAAGATGAGATAATCGCTGCCTGTAGATCTGATTTCGTGGATGCCTTTACAACCTTGATTCCAACAGTGGTCACATGGGTGCAACAAAATCCAAATGCGCCACTAAGTGAATTTCCCATGCCCAGCTTCACCGGGAGCAACTCAATGAACATTGCACGCATACCCGTACCTAGTATGGCAACCGCACCCCCACCTCCTCCAGCACCTGCTCCTGCGCCCAGCTCTCACAGCAGCCCTAGCTCCGTCTCTGGCTTGAATGTCGGGTTGTCGACATTGCCTGAGCTCGACGCCCTCACGGTGAATACGCGTTGTCGCACCTTCATCAACTCAACTAATTAATTAATATTCAGTTGCTTTTCTTTTTGGATCTCTAACGCCGCACGTATATGTCTTTGTAGGCCGATTCCACTCCGTGCACCCTCCTTTACAACACGAAGGGCGGGTTAGTGGATGTGGGGAAGGGTACTATAGTGAAGCCTAAGGATCGATTGTTTCACCACCGGCAGATGCCTGATAACGCCTTAAGGGTCTCAGTGGCGAGTGTAAAAGCGGGCTACGAGGGTCTCCCTTGTCCGATACAAACCGATGGAGAGGATGACGAGACCCCCATGCAGCTTGGCCAATGCAAAAATTGGCCGATCCTATGGCCAAAAAATCTTCTTCGTGTCGAGGTGGCCGGGAGCACACCAACGGGACCTCATGAAGGTATGACCACAACACCACCTACACAAGTACAACCATCGTCTGTGCTGCTTGGTGAGATCGAGAGACATGAGGAAGGAGGGCCAACCGTTCCGCCGGCAGATGATGCCATTTGCCCCATGGAAGAGGAATGGGATCATGACATGGAGGATGCCGACAATGACCCTAACCAGTATTTCAATACTTCCTTTGACAACGAAGTAATAATGAGTCAACCATATGAATATGAGATGCATGTACCAGAGCCGGAACGTCCTCGGGAGTGCAAGAAGTCTTTGTTCATGCAATCCTCGCAGGACACGCCTCCAGATGCCGGCTCCACCCAAGCTCAACTACTTAGCCAGAGTCGTCCAATGCTGAGCCCGGCAACACTAGGGGTGGTGCTTAGGGAGGGTCTGACAGACCCACCAGCACCTCAGCCCACCAAGAAGAAGCAGAGGAAGAGACCGGCGGCAAGAAAATCCAATAAAGCTGGCAATGTTGGTTCTAGCAGCCAGCAGCCTTCGACCAAGGTTGACCATGTACCGATGAAACATGCGCCATTAATCCATGTCGCAGGAGAGCCAATGGTACCGGCGAATGCACTAGCTGCCATAGAAGGGGATCTCAAGAGACTCCATGACCATGTGCTTTCGACAGAGATAAGCCTCCTCGCCTCGGATGATCCAGGATACCCACTTTATACGGTTCATGTGCCGAGCAGTTGCAAGATGTATGTCCACACATGCCCCGCGGACCTCTTCTTCCTGAGTTTTGATTACATCTTCCATATGTTTCAAATGAGGACACTCGATTTTACATTCGTCTGCCTATATGCGCTGCACATGAACTACATCGTCAGGAGAGAGCAATTCACCGGTCTTGCGGTCGCGGACCCATACTACATGCATGAGGGCTTCTTGTCAGTCAACGACGCCAACCGTCAATATGCGAGTCAGTACATCGAAGAATTCTTTGTCAGCAATAATGACAAATAAACTATTCTCCTACCTTATCATCCCAGGTAAGTCATCCGCGGATAGCACTATAACACATACATCCTTTCGTGCATTTCAATAGTTACTTTGCACGCATGGAGGCTAAACTTGATCGTGTATTTTGCGCAGCGGGGGGTGTCGTGCCATTCTCATTGTTCTTTACCCGCATTACTCCTGCACTCTATATTTGGACCCATCGAAGAACATACAGAAGAAAGATTACACACACATAAAGTATCTTCTGGACAGAGCTATGCTGGGCTTAAGCATGCGGGGTGGCTACATCCAACACAAAAAAACAAATAAGGCCGGGCTTTGTTTCACCCACAAGACTGACTTCTGTTGCATCCAGCAACCGGCAAGAAGAGAGAATTATGGATTCTACGTCATCCATCTAATGATGGAGTACATAAGGGATGCGCAATCACTTTGCATGAAATCTTCATCCGATACCCATATCCAGAGATGGGCCGAAGCCTTTGGAGCCGTGCCGGATCATCGACTTCGAAATGATTTCTATCGGATCCAACAGGAAACTGCATCCATCATCATCAAAGATGTCCTCGAAGAGAATGGGATGTTTTACGCCGGCCTAATATCGCAAGCTGACGTCCAAACCCGCATTGCCCTACAGCGTCAGGACATGACGCCTTTCACTAAGCTTGGGTTTGTCCTCCCAGATATGGACAGATGGGAAGAGTGCACTTCTTAAAAACTATGTGTCTGTTTAGTTACTTGTTACTTTCTGTACGACGAAACTTCGAATCTGTCAGTACGACGAAACTATTAGATGTATGGTGCCGCGCTCTAGTTAATTACTTTCGGTACGATAAAATTTGTTAACTATGTTTACTATATATGTTGCTTCTATTTCATAACTATTTTGTTGAATTCGCTTCATGGTATATATATGCGCACCTCTGACAGGTATATAGATCAACGATGGCGAGGAAGTGGTATGCCGTTTATGTAGGGCATGTTCCGGGTGTGTATGATGAGTGGCCATAGTGTCAGGCCCAAGTCTCTGGCTTCTCTGGCGGAAGCCAGAAAGGGTTTGATAGCAAAGCGGAAGCCGAAGCTAGTTACTTGAGATTCATAGCAAACCAGGGGATTCGGAACCAGCGCCGCTACAAAAACTACTACATAATATCGCTTTTGATCATCATGATCGCTCTTATCGTGTATGTCTTAGTTTAGGTAGATGATGAAACATGTGCCTACGGTGACAATGTAAGATATAGGTCATCATTATAACTTGTATCGCTATTTCGAGATGATGTTGAGATCGACATCATTTGTCTTGAGACTATGTTGATATGATCAGACTATGTTGTACCACTTCGATGATGATGATGATGAAACATTCCTTTTTCATATAGTTCCAGTGTATGTGTATGTTGTAACTGTATAAAACATGTCAAAATATGAATACAGCAACATAAAAAAAGAAAATACTAGCAGTAGCGTGGGGTATTGGAGTAGTAGTAGCGCTGCTTATCAGTAGCATTTGTTGGTTGGGCCATGCTACTAGCATTAGCAGTAGCAATGGGCAGAGGCGCGCTACTGCTAGATACAGATAGCAGTAGCGCTGGTTCAAACAAGCGCTACTGCTAAAAAATTGTTGTAGCGTCGTAGCAGTAGCGCACCTACCCGCTCTACTAATAGCCAAATAACCAGCGCTACTGATAAGGGTTTTCCTAGTAGTGGATTGCTCGGCGTGGGACCTTGCCGGACTGCAAAAAAGGCGTGACTCAATGCGTTAACGCTATACAATAGTGAGTCTAGATATACAAATGTGTCTGGGTTTTATATACTCACGATTTAACCAGGGGCTGGACCCTGGGATCCCACACTGGCTGTTGTCGGTGGCGGTGGTGGATTCATCCAGAAAGGGGGTTTTTCCCTTCTTAGGCGATTCGGCCTCCAAGTGTGTGGAGGTCGTCCTTTTCTTTCTCCCCCTCGCTGGGGGGGGGGTCGGCTTTCCTCCTCTTCTTCATTCTCTTTTAGAGGAAGAGTGGGCCTCGAGGTCTTCGGACACTATGTCCGAAGTACCCTGGCGATGAAGGCCGCCCTTGGTCTCTTTGGCCTCTTTCCTGGCCTTCTTCTTCAACACCTTGTAAGGCATCGGGACCAGCATCTTTGTCAAAAGCGGGCCAGCTTGTTCTTCTCATAGCGGGGCCGGGCAGTAGATCTTCTCTACCTTCTTCGTCCAGCCCTAGGAGAGTTGTTGGAAAATACATTAAGTGTTTCCCTTGGAGTATGCAGATAAAGCATATGATTTTCCAACATACAAAGACTTATCGAAAGACAATTGGTACCCGCGGTCCTCGGCTGAGTCCGGCCATGATTTGTCGGACTTAAAGAGCACCTTCCAGATGTCTTCGTGCGATGAGTCGAAGAACCCTAGTAGGGTCTAGTGCTTGGCCAGGTCGAATTCCCATAAATTGCAAGCCCTACGTTGACAAGGAAGAGTCCGGCGAACTAACATCACCTAGACAACGTCGACAAGTTTGATGTTCTTGTCTTCCATACCCTTGATACGTGCCTGGAGCACCGCCAGCTCGTCTGGCGAAGGCTAGTTCAGGCCCTTCTTGAGCCAGGACGTAAGCCGCCATGGAGCTCTGGATCGGAATTCGGGAGCCGCGTCCCATTTTGTGCCACGTGGCTCAGTGACATAGAACCATTGTTGTTGCCACCCTTTGACGGAATCATTGAAGGTACCTGACGGCCATGTGACATTGGAAATCTTGCTCATCATGGCTCCTCCGCACTCGGCATGCTCGCCGTTCAACACCTTGGGCTTCACATTGAAAATCATCAGCCATAATTCGAAGTGTGGATAGATGTGGAGGAAGGCCTCGCACACGACGATGAATGTCGACATGTTGAGGAAGGAATTGGGGGATAGATCATGAAAATTGATCCCATAGTAATACATAAGGCCGCAAATGAATGAGTGGAGGGGAAACCCTAGCCCGCGGACAAAGTGAGGGAGGAATAAAACCCTCTCGTGGGGTTCTAGAGTAGGGACGATCTGTCCCGCCGTCGGAAGACGGTGGCCGATCTTATTGGCTAGATACCCGGACTCCTGAAGTTTCTTAATATCCTTCTCCTGGACGATAGAGGCCATCCACTTGCCTCCAGCTCCGGATACGGACATTTTCGGAATGCCTTTGTGGGCGGGGAAGGCGAATGATTGGGCGCTGGAGCTCGAGCGAAACAGAATAGGCGGAAGAAGAAGAAGGCGTGGGGTGAAAAAGGGGAA
The DNA here is from genome assembly GCF_002162155.2 of Triticum dicoccoides. Taxonomy (NCBI): domain Eukaryota; kingdom Viridiplantae; phylum Streptophyta; class Magnoliopsida; order Poales; family Poaceae; genus Triticum; species Triticum dicoccoides. Next base: position 299,677,810 of record NC_041383.1, on the reverse strand, counting down.
TCCTTGTTTCTTTATAAAGGCAGCAGAAATCATGCGCCTCCCCCACTTGCCCTAGAAACTCGCTTATTCCCCAAGCGTCGTGCTAATGGCGCGGTTGGGTTACCCGCACCCGTATTAATGAGAATCCCGTGATAATGGGACACGATCTTTGCTTCGACAAGACGTGCCAATAAAACCGCCTCGCAATATGTGTAGTCGCAGGTTGAGAAAACGGTTCGAATAATGACCAGGCCACGGTGTGATGTCACGCTATGGAAAAGTTGTCAGTAGATTAGACTCGTGGAAGATTGTACTCTCTACGGTGGTATTCGGAATTTGTTTTGCAGAGCCAGACACGATTCTTGTGTTCAAGATGTACTTTGGAGTATTTGGAGAAGGAACCCGCCTTGCAATGCCGAAGACAATCTGCGCGCCGGACTCATCGTCATTGAAGCCTGGTTCAGGGGCTACTGAGGGAGTCCTAGATTAGGGGGTCCTCGGACAGCCAGACTATATGCTTATGCCAGACTGATGGACTATGAAGATACAAGATTGAAGACTTCGCCCCGTGTCAGGGTGGGACTATCCTTTGCGTGGAAGGCAAGCTTGGCAATTCAGATATGTAGATTCCCTTCTCTATAACCAACTCTGTGTAACCCTAGCCCCCTCCGGTGTCTATATAAACCAGAGGGTTTAGTCCGTAGGACAACAACAATCATAATCATAGGCTAGCTTCTAGGGTTTAGCCTCTATGATCTTGTGGTAGATCAACTCTTGCAATACTCATATCATCAAGATCAATCAAGCAAGAAGTAGGGTATTACCTCCATAGAGAGGGCCCGAACCTGGGTAAACATCGTGTCCCCCACCTCATGTTACCATTAGCCTTAGACGCACAGTTCGGGACCCCCTACCCGAGATCCGCCAGTTTTGACACCGACAGCAGGGACTTCACCAGGCTGCCCGGGGGCTGCAGTACCAGCACTGGGCCAAAAGCTTCAGCAGGCAGCCCGGGGGCTGCTACAGTCGGCCAAAGTACTTCATCGCCACCACCAAGAGCGGACGGCCCCAACCCGCCGCCTCCCAACCAGGACCCCCTCATACTAGTAACCGTATTCACAGCGGTGGCGGCCCCATCTTGGGCGTAGCCCATCCACGACCATCTGGTTAGCCGCGTGCTAGCAGTCGGATTTCGGGTTCTGCAAACCCTTGAAGGGTTCGAACTCTGGGGTGTGTGCGGAGATCTCAACCTTCCCAGCCTGCCTACTCGCGATCCTCACAGCCTAGCGCGTCGATCTCGAAGGGAGAGAGAGACACAAAAGTTTATCCTGGTTAGGGCCACCTTGCGGTGTAATACCCCACTCCAGCCTTGTGGTGGATTGCCTTGAGGGGCCGAGGATGAACTAGTACATTGGATGAATAGCCTCAGGAGGTGAGGTGTTCTTGAGCTCGAGAGAGCTGGTGAGGTGGTCGAGTGAGAATCGATATGATCCGTCCCCCCTCTATAGTGGTGGCTAAGTCCTATTTATAGTGGCCTTGGTCCTTTTCCCAAATGTTGGCAGGAAGGGATCCCACAACGACCAGATTTGTAGGGGGGCAAGAAGTACACCCTATACTGACTAGAGTGGTCTTCGCCTGAAAAGCCTCTGGTTGTGACGCTGTGGTGGGCTCGGCAATGACCTCCGTCATGCCGTCCTGGCGGTCCCTATCTTGTTGCACTAGAATGGAAACCTTTGACTGATTCCTCGGGACTCGGCGTTGCTTGCTTCCCTTACACCAAAGAGGAAACTGGTACTCTGCGCCCGCTGGTGCCCGCCTGGCCTTGGTCGTCATGGCTCATGTCAGCTGAGCCTCGTGAGGTGCAACTTGCACAGAAGTCTCCGCTCCTCGGGAGCCAGCCTGGGGAGGCCGATGCCCTTGGAGGTCTTGGTGTCGTCCACCTCGTGAGGCTTGGCCCCTCGCAAGGGTCTTGAGTTGTTGATGCCAAAGCTGGGCCATACCAGGCCATCGATGGAGCCATGCAATGGGCCCAAGGCGTGCTCGGACTTGGCTTCTGGGCGAAGCCAAGGGGCAAGAGAAGAGTGCCACGAGCCATAACCGCCAGCGGCCTTGAACGACGCGTGGCGATTGATGGGACGTGGGCGTCTCCACTTCCCCATGCTGCCTCGGCAACAGTTCAACTTGACGGGTCGATGCTGCATGCAGAAGATCATCATTACACGAGGTCGTGGAGGCTAGTGGTTGGCCTCCCTTGGGCTATAAATGAGGGGGGGGGCAGAGCCCCTCTCGCTCATCTCTTCCTTCGTCTTCTCGCCGCTCACCCCTTCTCCTTCTCCATCTTGCTGTAGCATCCATGGCACCGCCGCGGCGGTTCTCGACTGCTGAGAAGGGAAAGGCCCCCATGGATGGGCCAGCTTCTCCACCACCCAAGCGAGGCCGCGGCTGGCCCCACAAGCATGCTGCGACCCCGGTGGTGGCCTCCAGGGGGCACGGGCATGCATCTCCAAGGGCCGGTGTCCTCCTTGGCGCCTGTGGTGGTACTTCTTCTCATGGCGAGGGCCACCGGTCCCGAGGCAGCCTCATGATGAAGGGAGGCACACCGTGGTTGCGCACCCTCATCGACCGCTCTTCTCCTCACTGGACGTGCTCCCCAAGTTTGTGGTGTGGTCAGAGAGGCCTGCCGGCACCTCACTCCGGCTTTCGCGCTTCTTCTCCGGCGAACTGCCATCCTCAGGGCTCGACGGCCTTTCACTGCAGGCTGACGGCTGCTGCAGCAGGGCCTCATGGGTGGGGACTAAGGTCGCCGCCACAGGCAGCATGGTCATGACCCGTGGCTGGCAGATTCGCCTGCGCACGAGGCCTGAGCGGGAGGTGCACCCTCCACTTCAAGTACGACGGCCTGGCGACCCTTTTTGTGAGGGTGTTCAGGGAGGAGGGCCGCCGCGTGGGGTGCTGCCCAGAAGACGACAGCGACAACGAGCTCGGCCTTGACGGTGGTCGCGCCGGCGACGAGGGTGAACTTGGCCTTGGCGACATCCACTCCTCCTCCCGCAGCAGCAGCTCTTCCTTGGATGAGAGCTCGAGCAGCGGTGGCTACGACCAGCCGCCACACTGTCGAGCTGAGATCGAGGGTGGCGGTGGGTCATCTCGCCGCCATGCCCCGGTGAAGCTGGAGGGAAGCGCGACCTGAGCTCGGGGCCACCGAACTTGGACTCGAGACCTGCCGTGGCCTCGGGCTACTTGCAGGTGAACTGGTGGAGCACCGGGGGCACCTTGAGGTGCTGGTTGAGGATGCAGCGTTGGCGCTAGATCCGCACGCCTTTGGGCCACTTCTGTTTAACCTTTCCTTCCTTATGCAATTCGAAAAAAAAGTAGGGTGCCCCGTAGGGGTGTGTAATGAACTATGGCAATTATGCCCTTTTATGCAATGCTTATTATCTTAATGTTGTGCCATGATGTCTGTACTCTGGGTAGGTAAGGGTAGGATAACTTAGCTTGGCGTGTTTGCGGTGGCTTCCCACCTCACAAGGGCGAAGCCCTTGGCGTCTGGTGAGCCCCCCATTCCTGGTGGCTCGGGAGGCGCTTGAGGCCTCGGGAGGTGTTGTAGATCCGCTGCAGGGCTGTTTAGAGAAAAAGAAAGGTTGTCTAGCACCTCGTTCCTCTTTGCGTGAGCCTCTTGTCATAGGTTAGCTGTGGTTTGATGCACCGCGTCATGCTGCCCGAGGGCACGGACATGAGGGGGTGCTGGTGGCCGTGAGCTTGATCAAGGGCTCCTCGCAAGGATAAAGCCGAAGCACTAGGGCAATTGGGTTCGGCGAGGTGTGCTCGTGCGAGGGCGGGCCCATGCGCGCACACCTGCCTAGCCCCCACGCGTGAGGCACGTGAGGAAGAGCGACAGGTAACTGCCACACCTTCCTGGCCTAGGCTAAGAATGAAGGAAATGAGAGGAGAAAAATCCTACTTGGCAAACCAAAGCCCAAAAGCACCAACTCCATTAAAGACTACTAAAAGATTGCAAGCAACTTCGAAAAGCAAATGAACAGCCGCGTCCTGCACCTAGTCTAGTCTTCTCACCAGTGCGGAGCTAAGTGCTGCCACTAGGACATGGGAGGGAGCCCCCATGAAGCCCTAGGGCGACCCTCAAGAGATTTCGAGGCATGTACAGCCCCACTCTTTATTAATTGAGAGTGTCACGAGAGGAGACCTTCATAGGTTGGATCCTTGCTTCATGGGTAGGACTTCTGGAGGTGCTGGATGTTCCAGGTGTTCTAGATGGGGACCCCGTCCTGTGTCTCCAGGCGCGCGGTGCCAGGGCTGGAGACATGGGCAATCCTAAACGAGCCCTCCCACATGGGAGAGAGCTTGTGCATCCCCTCCCTGGAGAGCACCCGCCTCAGGACGAGGTTGCCCACCTCCAACATCCTGGAGCGGACATTGCGGCAGTGGTATCGCCACAGCGCCTGCTGGTACCTTGCCGCTCGGAGCGAGGCTTGACGGCGGCATTCCTCCCCTAGCACGAGATCCATCCCCCGCGTGGCATCCTTACATGCCTCGTCGAAAGCCAGGACCCGCGTGGAGCGATGCTTGATCTCATGTGGGAGAACCGCTTCAACTCTGAAGACGAGGAAGAATGGCGTCTCTCCCATTGGCTTGGTCACGGTGGTGCGGATGAACCAGAGCACAGACTGTAGCTCGTCGAGACAGCCCCAGCCGTAGGACTTGAGCTTATTCTTGAAGGTTCTTGTCTTGAGGCCCCTCAGGACTTCGGCATTGGCCCGCTCGGCTTGGCTGTTGCTCCTGGAGTGTGCCACTAAGGCATAGCTTATCTGCGTTCCAAGGTTAGCACAGTATGTTTTGAAAAGGTTGCCAGTGAATTGTGAGCCGTTGTCGGTGATGATGCGGTTACGAACCCCAAACCGGCTCACGATGTCCTTGGTGAACTTTATGGCTAATCTAGCTGGGATGGCACAAACAGCTTCTACCTCCGCCCATTTGGTGAATTTGTCGATGGCAACATAGAGGTATCGGTAGCCCCCTGGCGCTTGAGGGAACGGCCCAAAGATGTCCAGCCTCCAGACCGCGAACGGCCATGTGAGCGGGATTGTCTGGCGGCCCTGCGCAGGCTGGAGAATTTGCTTGGCATGGAACTGACATGCTTCGTAAGAATGCACCAACTTTATGGCATCGTTGAGCGTAGTGGAACAGTAGAAGCCGCTGCGGAATGCCTTTCCCACCAGAGTGCGTGATGAGGAATGATGCCCGCAGTCCCCACCATGTATGTCCGCTAGAAGCTCCAGTCCCTGCTCCCTAGAGATGCATAGCAACGAAATGTCATTGCGCCTTTTGCGATATAAATCATCGTCCTGGATGCAGTACGCGGTCGTTTGACGAGCCACGTGCTCGGCATCCTCCTCCTTCTCTAGCAAGGTCCCTTGAAGCATGTATGCCTTGAACTCCTCACTCCAGCACCCCTCCTGAGGCTCGAGCACAAGGAGCAGGTGGGATGACCGCTCGGCTTGGCCGTTGCTCCTAGAGTGTGCCACTGAGGTGTAGCATATCTGCGTTCCAAGGTTAGCACAGTATGTTTTGAAAAGGTTGCTAGGGAACTACGATCCGTTGTCGGTGATGATGCAGTTAGGGACCCCAAACCGGCTTACGAGGCCTTTGATGAACTTGATGGCTGATCCAGCCGGGATGGTGTGTATGGGTTCTACCTCCACCCACTTGGTGAACTTGTCGATAGCGATGTAAAGGTAGCGGTAGCCCCCTGGCGCTCGGGGAAACGGCCCCAAGATGTCCAACCCCCAGACCGCGAACGGCCATGTGAGCGGGATAGTTTGGAGGTCTTGCGCAGGCTGGTGGATTTGCTTGGCGTGGAACTGACATGCTTCATACGAGTGTACCATCTCAGTGGCGTCGTTGAGCATAGTGGGCCAATAGAACCCACTACGGAACGCCTTGCCCACGAGGGTGCGTGATGAAGAGTGGTGGCCGCAGTCCCCACCATGTATGCCTGCCAGCAGCTCAAGCCCCTGCTCCCTGGGGATGCATCATAAAGAAATGTCATTGGGCCTCTTGCGGTACAACTCACCGTCTGGGATGCAGTACGTGGTGGCCTGATCAGCCACGCGCTCGGCATCCTCATCCTTCTCCTGCAGGGTCCCTTGAAGTAGGTACGTCTTGAACTCCTTGGTCCAACATCCCTCCAGAGGCTCGAGCGCGAGGAGCAGGTGGGCCCCAGAGGTTGGGCCACACCCTGGGGCGCTGGTTGCTGGTGCTTGGGGTAGGTCCTCCTGAGATGGTGCTGGTGTTGTGGTGGGGGGAGCTGCCGATGGCTTAAAAAGTCGTTCCTCAAACACCCCTGGCTCCTGAGGTAGCCTCCGAGATGCTCTCTTGGCGATGTCCTCCACCTCCAGGTTCGTTCCTTGCGGCACGTGTTGTAGTTCCAAGCCCAGGAATCATTTCTCCATTTTGCGCACCTCTTCTAGGTATGCCTCCATGTGCTCGTCCTTGGGTCTGTAGTATTTGTTGGAGAAATTGATGAACAGAGGGGAATCGCCCTTGATGGTGAGACGCTTCACCCCTAGCACTGCCGCGGCCCTGAGGCCGGTGAGCAAGCCTTTGTACTCTGTGATGTTGTTGGAGATCTTTTTGCCCCACTGAAAACAGACTTGTACAACATAGTAGAGTTTGTCCTTGGCGGGTGAGATGAGGACGGCCCCAGCCCCTGCGCCTTGTCATGAGAACACACTGTCGCAGTACATGATCCACCCGTCTAGCACCTCGTCTCCAGGCAAGAGGGAGAGATCCTCGCTTATCCCGTGGTCAAGGATGTCAGTCCATTCTGCCACAAAATCTACAAGGGCCGCGCCCTTGATGACCCTGGTGGTGCTAAACTCGAGCTGGAACACCTGGAGCTCGATGTTCCACTCTACAACCCGCCCGGCGACATTAGGGCTCCGGAGCACCCTCTCCAGTGGGTAGGCCGAGACGACCTTGATGGGGTGGCCTTGGAAGTAGTGGCGCGACTTTCGGGAGGTGGCGAGGAGCAGAAGTAAGAGCTTTTGGGGCATGGGGTAGCATGCCCGTGCCTCCCGTAGTACTGTGCTGACGAAGTAGACCGGGTGCTCGACGAGGGAAGAGGTGTTGGTGAGGTCTCATGTTTCTTGAGGATGCGGGCCTTCGGGGGTCCCATCTCCTGCCGCGCCACGTGCGGCCTCGCGAGTGTCAGCCTCAGGAGCCCCCCTGGCCGAGGGGTTGGTTTTAGCCTCGGGAGGAATGTTGGTTGTAGAGTCAGCTGAGGCCTCAGGAGCACCGTCCTGAGGCTGCTGCGCTTTGCTTGGTGGCCGAGCGCCCTGTTAAGGGTCCTTGATCCTGCGCTCCTCTCTTAGAGCCACCAGAGCAACACTGGCGGGGTGAGGGGTGGCGGCCAAGTAGAGCACCATGGGATCAAGAGGGCGCAGTGCCACCATCACCGGCGGGCTAGTAAGGTATCTCTTGAGGTCTTGAAAGGCCACATCAGCCTTAGGGGTCCACTCGAACGGCCCCTTCTTTTTCATCAGCTTGAAGAACGGGAGGGCGCGTTCCCCCATCTTGGAGATGAAGCGCCCTAGTGAGGTCACGTAGCCCGCTAGCTTCTGCATCTCCTTGAGCGTCTGCGGAGGTCTCATGTATTCTATTGCCTTAACCTTCTCCGGATTGGCATCGGTTCCTCTGTGCGACACTAGGAAACCCAGCAACTTGCCAGAGGTAATCCCGAATATGCACTTCTCGGGATTGAGCCGCAGGTCCACCTTGCGCACGATGGCAAACGCTTCCTACAAATCCTTAATCAGTGTCTCCGCCTCCCGAGACTTCAACACTATGTCTTCAAAATAGGCCTCAGCATTTGTCCCAAGCTGCCGGCCCAGGGCGATGTGCACCAGCCGCTGCAAGCTAGCCCCTGCATTGCGCAGCCCAAAAGGCATGTAGGTGTAGCATTACACCCTGCAGGGGGTCAGGAACACCATCTTCTCCACATCTTGCATGACCATCTTGATCTGGTGGTAGCCCGAGAAAGTGTACAAAAAGCACAACAGGTCGCACTCGGCGGTGGAGGCGACGATCTGGTCGATGCATGGCAGCGGGGAGGGATCCTGAGGACAAGCCATGTTGAGGTTGGTGAAGTTGACACACATGCGCTCCTTCTGTCCTTTCTTAGGGACCACGACTGGGTTAGCCATCCATTCCGGGTACAATACCTCTCGGTTGACTCTAGCAACCTGCATCTTGCGGGTTTCTTGGACAATGAACGCCTGCTTCGCGGTGGACCTTCGACGGGCCTTCTGCATCACCGGGTGCATGTTTGGGCATACCTTTAGGTGATACTCAATTATTCTCCTTGGAACCCCGACCAGGTCCTTGGGATCCCATACGAACAGATCCTTGTTGGCACGCAAGAAGCTAACCAACACTTTCTCTTGATCCTGGGGGAGTGTGACGCCCCGAGACCGACGCTCCAGAAGACTTCCAGCTATTTCGAGTTTCGCCGTGTGATTTATTTTAGCTTGTTGCATTTCATCATCGCATCATCCGCATTTCATCTTCATGTTTTCATAAAACTCGTAGCCATTAGTAGTTGCCGCTTCTCTTATTGGCTCCGTGGCATGTTCTCAGACCGTTTGTCTCCATTGACCTTTCTCAGACCAACTGGGTTCTCGTTCCCCTCTTGTTTGACCGCCTTATCTCTCTGCACAGTCATGGACCCCCTCCTTCACATCCTCATGCGTGTACGATACTTCCCCGAACTCGGACAGCTCAGTCGACATCGTTGGGTCCAGATCATCCCCAAACATCCCAAAAATATCTTCGGTTTCTTCATTGGACTCCCTAGCCTATTTTTTCTGAGTCGTCCGATTATGATCGGATGGACCAAATTAGCCCCTAACCAAAATCCTTGCTATATATACCGCCTAACCCTAGATCCTAGTATGTCCCATCCACCATTCCCTTCGGCCGCCACCATGCCTCTCCCTCGGGATCCAAGCCCACAGCCAGCCTCTCTCCCTCCCTCGTTTTCAGCATCACCAACCAGAGCCCGCACCCGATCTAGATCCTCTCCCGCCTACGACCACCTCTCGTGATTTCCGCGGTTCCCAAATCCCCGAGCTCCGCCCTCACCCTCAAGCTCCTGTAGGACCCGCTCCCCTGGATCTACTCGCAGCCGAGCTGCCCATCGACCGGCGCTTCCAAGCCCAAGCTCCTGAGCACCTCATGCTCGTCCTCCTCCCCACCTCCTGGCCGATCGCACTCACCTTCGTCCGTGCGATGACAGGAGCAGGCCCTCACAGCCTGGTCCAGGTGCTCCTTCCCTGCGCCCGAAGTCAGCCGCGCTGCTGAGCCGCCTGATGCGCTCCTTCTCCCGTCCATCTCGTCAGACAGACCGCTGCCGGCGACCCAAGACCAGGCGTCACCAGCAGGCTGTCCTCGCCACCCATGCTCCCTTCGCCACTCTCTTCTTCGCTGAAGCTCTCCCAGACCACCCCCCATCGTCATGTTTCTGTCACAGGGAACCATGGCACCGCCGCTTGTAGGTCCATGACCGCGCCTCCCTCTCCTGTCTCCGGTCAGATCCATGGTCCAGGGACCGGATCCGTCTCGTCCCGTCCATCCCAGATGCCATGTTCCTCCTTGTCGCCGCTCGCATCACCGTTAGTCGCATCGTCGCTGAGGGAGTCCTGGGTTAGGGGGTATCTGGACAGCCGGACTGTGTACAACGTCTGGACTATTTAAGCGTGAAGATACAAGACTCAAGACTTTGGTCCATGTCCGGATGGTACTCTCCTTTGCGTGGAAGGCAAGCTTGGTGATCTGGATATTGTGTTTCCTTTCTTGTAACCAACTCCATGTAAACCCTAGCCCTCTCCGATGTCTATATAAACCGGAGAGGTTGGTCCTTAGAAGGCCGATCACATTTACAATTATACCATCATAGGCTCGCTCTTAGGGTTTAGCCTCTACGATCTCGTGGTAGATCTACTCTTGTACTACCCATATCATCAATATTAATCAAGCAGGAAGTAGGGTTTACCTCCATCGATAGGGCCCGAACCTGGGTAAACATCTGTGTCCCTTGCTTCCTGTTACCATCAGCCTTGACACACAGATCGGGACCCCCTACCCGAGATCTGCCGGTTTTGACACCGACATTGGTGCTTTCATTGAGAGTTCCTCTGTGCCATTGCTATCAGGCTTGATGGCTCCTTCAATCATCACCAACGATGCTGTCCAGGGCGAAACTTTCCTCCCCGGACAGATCTTCGTGTTCGGCGGCTTCGTGCTACGGGCCAATTCGCTTGGCCACCTGGAGCAGATCGATAGCTATGCCCCCGGCCACCAGGTCAGGTTCGGAAACTTGAACTACACAGCGGATATTCGCGGAGACTTGATCTTCGACGGATTCGGGCCAGCACCAGAATCGCCAAACAATCACGATGAGCACGACTTAGACCTGCTGTCATACGATGCTCGGGATATCACCCCGGCAGAAGCCCTGGATCTAAAACCGGGGCAGGTTGCGTTGCCTAAGGACGGAGGGCTAGACCCCGCCCCGCAGGCCGTACCGTCATCGGCGATGGAGCCGAACACAGGCCTCACTTTCTGAGGGAGCCTGTGACTCCGGACCCCCGGATTCATATTCGGTTGTAGGTTCCAATCCGCGCGTCTCTGAGCCCGCCGAACCGGGTTGGGCTCCGGTGATGGAGTTCACGGCGGCGGACGTCTTTCAGCACTCTCCCTTTGGCGACATGCTGAACTTATTGAAGTCTCTCTCTTTGTCAGGAGACTCTGGGCCGAACTATGTCCGGCTTGAGTGGGAAGCAGACGACATTGGAATTCGTTGCCCACCCACCACCCACTTCATTGCCACGATCGATGATCTAACCGACGTGCTTGACTTCGACTCCGAAGACATCGACAATATGGATGATGATGTAGGAGAATTACAGGAGCCACCGCTCACAGGGCGGTGGAAGGCCACCTCTTCATACGATATATATATGGTGGACACTCCGAAGGAAACCAATGTTGATGAGGCAACAAAGGATAACCCCTCGGAAGAAAAGCAAAGCATGGGCGTCGTCGACGCCGCTCCAAGCCCCGCCACAGCAATACCGGCCCCGGAGACGAAAATAAGCCGGATGGTGCCGAAGAAGAATATGACCCTGACCAGCCTTCCTTCGAGCAGGTCGAACAGGAAGATGAGCAGGTCAGCCCAGAAGAACAAGCGACGGACGCTTATCCGGAGGAGGAAAACTACATGCCCCATCCGAAGACGAGATTAGCCTCGGCGACAATGAATTTGGCGTGCCTGAGGATCCCATAGAGTAGGAGCGCTTCAAGAGTAGGCTTATAGCCACTGCGCGGAGCCTCAAGAAGAAGCAGCAGCAACTCCAAGCTGATCAAGATCTGCTCACAGATAGATGGACTGAAGTCCTGGCAGCCGAGGAATATGGACTCGAACGCCAAATGGCTGACCGACCACCCCGTGGCCGGGATAAAACGGGATATCAGCCCGGATACCAGCCCGCACCCCCATGCCGATACACTACGGCCCAGGGCAACAGGCAAGACCTGCAAGATATTCTGGAAAACAAAGCAGAATAGCCAAGATCGGTCTACGGATCGCGGGGGCGCGCCCCAGCGTGCGATGATGACCGTCGCACCGGATACATCTTCAACAAGTCCGGCCGGGCCAAACACAGCAACCAAGACCAATCCGACCTGCGTAGCCACATAGCCCGGCACAGAGGCACCGCACACCCCCTCTGCTTCACTGACGAAGTTATGGATCATGAATTCCCAGAAGGGTTCAAACCCGTAAACATCGAATCATACGATGGCACAACAGACCCCGCAGTATGGATCGAAGATTTCCTTATCCACATTCACATGGCCCGCGGAGATGATCTGCACGCCATTAAGTATCTCCCCCTTAAGCTCAAAGGACCAGCCCGGCACTGGTTAAATAGACTGCTAGGAAATTCCATTGGTAGTTGGGAAAACCTGGAAGACGCATTCTTCGATAACTTCCAGGGCACATATGTGCGACCGCCAGACGCCGATGACCTGAGCCACATTACTCAACAGCCCGGAGAGTCAGCCCGAAAATTCTAGACTCGGTTCCTTACTAAAAAGAACCAAATAGTCGACTGTCCGGACGCCGAAGCCCTGGCGGCTTTCAAGCATAATATCCGTGACGAGTGGCTCGCTCGACACCTCAGCCAGGAAAAACCCAAGTCTATGGCAGCTCTCACAACCCTAATGACCGGCTTTTGTGCGGGTGAGGATAGCTGGCTGGCTCGCAGCGGCACCACGCCACATTTCGGTACTTCGGACGGCCGTGATGCTAATGGAAAGCCACTGCGTAACAGGCATAAGAGATGGAACAACAGCGACAGCACTGAAGACACGGCAGTCAACGCCGGATTCAGCGGATCTAAGTCCAGTCAGCGGAAAAAGCCGTTCAAAAGAAATAATCAGGGACCGTCCAGCCTGAACCGCATACTAGAGCGCTCGTGCCAAATTCATGGCACCCCGGACAAGCCAGCCAACCACACCAATAGAGACTGCTGGGTATTCAAATAGGCCGGCAAGATAAACGCAGAAAACAAGGACAAGGGGCTGCACAGCGACGATGATGAGGAGCCCCGGTGTCCGAATACAGGGGGACAAAAGAAATCCCCCCCCCCCAGGTGAAAACGGTCAATATGATCTACGCCACTCACATCCCCAAGCGGGAACGGAAGCGAGCACTACGGGATGTCTATGCGATGGACCCAGTCGCCCCCAAATTCAACCCATGGTCAGCTTGTCCGATGACCTTTGATCGTAGGGATCATCCTACTAGCATCCGTCATGGCGGCTCAGCCGCATTGGTCTTAGACCCAATCATCGACGGATTCCACCTCACGCGTGTCCTTATGAACGGCGGCAGTAGCCTGAACCTGCTTTATCAGGACATAGTGCGCAAGATGGGCATTGACCCTTCAAGGATCAAGCCCACCAAAACTACCTTTAAAGGTGTAATTCCCAGAGTAGAGGCTCGCTGTATGGGCTCTATAACGTTGGAAGTGGTCTTCGGATCCCCGGATAACTTCCGGAGCGAAGAGTTAATCTTCGATATCGTCCCTTTCTGTAGTGGTTACCACGCACTGCTCAGACGAACCGCATTCGCTAGATTCAATGCGGTACCACATTACGCATACCTCAAGCTCAAGATGCCAGGACCGCGCGGGGTCATCACTATCAATGGAAATATGGACCGCTCCCTTTGAACAGAAGAGCATACGGCAGCCCTCGCGGCAGAAGTACAATGCGGCCTACTCCGACAAACCAATCCGGCGACAACTTCAAGCACAGTCAAGCGAGTCCGGAGCACCCCGCAACAGGATCATCAAGAGTGTGATTAGCAGCCCGGCCTCCGCTCAAGCCCCTTTAAAGCAGCATTCGTGCCACGCGCACACAATTAGGCACTCAAGATACTATGGGCATAGGCGGAGGCGCATCAACGACTCAATCAATAGTGCGGGTAACCGCCAAATACCTTCATACTCTTTTCCTCTTACATTTCAGGACACCGCGTTAGTGCGGCATCCTCAAAAGAGCCGAATTGCCGGACTCATATGGGAAAGACATCCAAGGAGGCAACAGACGGTGTGCACAGAAGGAAATACCCAGGTGGAATCTATTCACGATCATTATACCTGCTTTATCTATCTGTACACAGCCTGCCCCTAGATAGGACATGTCAAATAGTCCTATTTTTCTCTCTGCTTAATTCATCCATTGTAAACATACGCTTAAACGTAATTTTCGTCAATGGGAGATTATATATAGCGTCAGCTTATTATCCTTATTTCAGCATTTTCTTCTCTTATAGATGTTTATTGAGTATTGCATCCGTACACCTCGGTACGGCCAGTTTGCCAGGGGCTTCTCATGGCGCCCCTTAATATGGCAAATAAAGTCCGAACACTTTCAATAGTGCGGCACCCCGAACTTATAGCACTATATGCATCAGCTCCGAATCATGTCTTGGGTGCACAGTTGGGATAGCCCGGCTCCCTTGTTTTGGTGCCTTACGTTCCGTTATATCGGCTAAGGTAGCGCAGGGAGAACTACTGCGATTGTGTCCCGGTTCTTCCGGACGAGCACCTCAGTAGAGAAAGCCGAAAACTGACCGGCATGATGTGGCGAGAGCTGGTCGCTATTCGAGAGGTCTTAAAATCCTTAAAGATTTTCCGCTTTAGGCGATAAATCGGCTTCGTCCGATCTAGGCGTGTATAGCACCCTGATTCGGCCTTCCGGATTCTAGGGGCTTCGCCGAAATTTAAAATTGTAGACTTCTATGGCTAAGTGAAAGTTACAAAGCCGCATAGTCCGATTGCTTTGTTCGCTGCACCGGACACCTCCTTAAGGGACCAAGCATCTATTTATATATAAAAAGCAATTGACGGGTTAACCAAAAAAAGAGAATTTAGATGGAAAATCCCATAAAAACTAGAAACATCCAACCATCTATTTAACACATAAAAGATTAGTAGCCATCCGATTTAAGTGAAAGAAAATTACCCACCATTGCCATTACATAAAAACCATCCTCATCATGAATGAAGTGAAAAAAATGAAACATGCATCTATCCTTCGCTCCTTCCCTCCCGTACGTGTCCTTCCCCCCGTGCGTGCCCACCTAAAAAAACAGCGACCGTCTCTACAAAAAAAACCTTCAAAGAAAATACATGTCCGCCGTGTCCCCAATCCTCGAGACCTCACATCGGCGACGTCCCCATGGTTCTGTAGACCGCCGCTGCCAGTCTTGCCTCCGGTTCCATGGTCTATTCCTCAACTATGTTTTAGTCCTCCCGTACTACGCCTATGGCAATATGATGTCCATCTAATTGATCCATGCAGGACTCACCTACCCTAGGTCTGACCACGCCCTAGCTTCTAACTCTGACTGCACCTACCCTAGGGCAGACTGCTACATCGATTCCTATGGAGATTCGCTAGGTCTTTGGAAGAAGGCCGGCTGCTACATCGGTTGCTTTGGAGCAGGATGCTAGATCGATTCTATGGAGAGCAGACTCCTAGATCAATTATATGGAGACCAGGCTGCTAGATTGATTGGTTTTAAGCAGGTTGCTAGATCAATTCCTGCGGAGCTTACCTAGGTAGAACAAATCATATGTAGGCTAGCTAGCTACAGCTAGCCGATGGATTCTCGCCGGACGGAGAATGCACACATGTTGCCATAGGTTCGATAGCGGCGCTTATTTTGTGTCGAGAATGTGCAGACAAGAAGCTAAGGTATGTTGATGTATTATGGTTAGATGTGCTAATACATATAGCTGGCCAGATCGATTAGTCTTAGGCTGGATGATCACACACACGTGTTGCATGGAACCAGCGCATGCACGTGCATGACAATCGATTGGATATCAACAGGTGCTTGACGTACCTGGGTTTATATTAGTTTTGATCTGGCAAAGTTTACACTTGATTACATTTTCTTAAGGCCCGCCTAATTATGTTGATTAGTGCATGCGTTTGATACAGTTTTTCTATTCTTTTTGTTCTGTTCGCATTTTAGTTTTTTTGTAAGGAAGCTAGCGAGTGTCAACTCTTTTATAAAAGAATGCATTGTTCCCCAACTTTTCATGCTCATGTCTTGGTTAGTCCAACATTTCTCAACCAAGTGTTTTTCCATGTTTAGGTTCCCGCTTCTGCTTGAGGAATGGTCGCTGCACATCTGCATATTCAGGCAACATATGAGGTTCGACTAGGACTGAATAAATGTTACATGTTCTTTGGTTGCTCAAATGATCATACTATTTATTATCAGTGCAGTACTTCTAATGGCCTGTACTTTTGAACTCATTACTCAGCCAAATGTATCAGATCTCATTGTTTTCATTGAAACCACGGATTTCAACTTATTTCATTATGTATACTCTTCCCAATTATCATGCATGTTTCTACGTAATTATCAGTACTGATGTTTTGTTCATAAGTGAAGTTGAGGTAGTGATAACCAGTGGACAATCAGATCTTCTAAATTACCACATCAGTGAAAGTGAATTCAACCATCTTGATTTTAGCCTCTCTGGGTGTCAAGTACTGAGCTGCGATTTCACATATAAATTTTTTCTTGTCATAGCATTGAGCCGTACGTACGGGAGCTAGAATCTGCAATCTAGCTCCAACTTTTTGTTTTCCACTA
This sequence comes from Triticum dicoccoides, assembly GCF_002162155.2. Classification (NCBI taxonomy): domain Eukaryota; kingdom Viridiplantae; phylum Streptophyta; class Magnoliopsida; order Poales; family Poaceae; genus Triticum; species Triticum dicoccoides. The sequence goes on along the minus strand of NC_041383.1, from coordinate 299,661,573 downwards.
ACCTGCGGTTTTTATGCAGAGCTGATAGACGATTTAAAGATCTTTCTATAAAATCTGCTGCTTCTTTGTGCACTCGCTACACATGAATTGTAAATCAGTCAGACAACTACTCTGTTTGCCAGGTTATGCATGGATGTGAAGTGAATTAAATTACGAAAAAGTATTGTGTATAACCTTACATTTGACAGATATGAAAACTGATGAACTCATTCTCATTACTTTTACTCATATACTTCTCATGGTGCCCCGACTGATAAGAAGCTATATGGGGATAGTTAGATGTGGGCCGCTGCGTTCAGGGTCAAGGATCATAGTGGAGTAGGAGGCAAAAACGTCTACATGGAGCTGCATGCATACACAATTATCTTAAGTATAATTATAAGTATTTATCTGAAGTACAATTATAAGTATTTTTATACTCATGTATCCACCGTGTAATGTGCACCTACCGTCATAATGACTCTATCCAGACTGATGTTTTACAGTTTGCATGTGGGCTTGCGTACCACAGAAAACTGGGTGGTACTAGCAATTTGGTAGTTAGTTGTGTGTTCTCTGATGATTACTTATTTATTATGGCTGATCGGCACCATTTCGCCCTCAGTTCGCTAATTCTTCTTCTTACAGATTGTCCATCTTTGGGATTGTTTGAATCTTATTTCAGTGATTTCCCTTTTTCAATATTAGCATTGCTTAAGTCCTCAACATGACAGAGCAGGAGTATTGGGAAAAGATAATCATACATTCCTCGGGTGAAAAAAATGCTGAGCTTTCAAGTGTCATCAAGAACAGTGTGATGTATACTACTACAAGCGTTTAACTTTGTGTGATATTCTTAGAAGTATTATTTATTCTTTGTTGATTTTTATGGGTGTCTCAGCTCCTCTAGGTCGAAATATTGCCAAGCTTTCAAGAGTCATCAACAAAATTTGCAAATTATACGACTACAACCATGTAAGTGTACACGATATTGTTACAAGTACTTTTTTGTCTATTTTATTAGACTCTAAACTCTGTTCTTCATCACCGGAGAATTTCACTAAGGTAGGTTCGCAAAATGTAAATGATTTGAAACCCCGCATGGTATAAATATGCATCTGTGTGGTGAGTTTGATGTTTTTTCAGCTCAAACTATGTTCAAATTATTGCTTAGCAATATTCTCTCCAGATTGCATGTTTTTGATTTTGCATGCTGGTTTGCATAAGGTGTACTTAGGCTGTCGCGCTACAAATTTCTAGCGCAACTCAGGGAATTGCTCCTTTTGATTGAATTTAAATCGGACCTCACCTTCTCTCTTGATGTCTTGAGAGTTAGTAATGTGTTCTTTGATGCTTAGTCGTCATTACGAGTGGTCGGCATCAAGCTGCCCTCAAAGTTGCTAATGATCACATACTTTTTTGTAATTGCAGAAGATTTTTAGTTCCCATTGTTAAGTCCAAATAATCATCTTACAAATACCTCATCTTTATTACGTGAGTTTCATTTCTATAGGGTCCCTGGTTTACCTATGATTGCATATTACTTAAGTCACCAATGTGCCTAAATAAGGGTTTTTGCCACCAATATGGTTACATCATGTGGGTTAGAAGACTGGTAAGCATTCCAAGGTCAGCAACACATGTGCAATTTCTACTACACTGTATTCAGTGGTGTTCCAATATTTGCATTGCTTAAGTCATCAACATGACAGAGCGGGAATATTGGGAAAAGATAAGGATACATTCTTCCGGTGAAAAAAAATGGTAAGCTTTCAAGGGTCATCAAGAACAGGGTGATGTATACAACTACAAGTGTTTAACTTCGTGAGATATTTTTAGAAGTATTATTTATTCTTTATCAATTTTTATGGACGTCTCAGCCCCTTTGGGTGAAAATATTGGTAACCTTTCAAGAGTCATCAACAAAATTTGCAAATTATACTACTACAACCAGGCAAGTGTGCAAGATAGTCTTACAAGGACTATTTTTTTGTCTATTTATTAGATTTACTCTCAACTCTGTTCCTCACAGGAGAATTTCGCTAAGATAGGTCGGCAAAAGGTAAGTGATTTGAAACCCGCATAGTATAAATATGTATCTGTGCGGTGAGTTTGATGTTTTTTTAGCTCAAAGTATGTTTGAATTATTGCTTAGCAATATTCTCTCTAGATTGCATGTTTTCGATTTTGCATGTAGGTTTGCATAAGGTGTACTTGGGCTGTGGCACTACAAATTTCTAGCGCAACTCAGGGAATTGCTCCTTTTGATTGAATTTCACTCGGACCTCACCTCCTCTCTTGATGTCTTGAGAGTTAGTCATGTGTTCTTTGATGTTTAGTCGTAATTAGGAGTTGTCGGCATCAAGGTGCCTCATACTTGCTAATGATCACATAATTTTTTGTAATTAGAAAAGCTTTTAGTTTCCATTGTTAAGTCCAAATTTGTATAGTGCAACACAGGGAGTTCTTCTTACCTCACCATGGATTATTTCTTTGTTCTTCATCAATAAGTTTAGCTCACAGCCAAGTTGGCAAAAGGTAAATCCACTAAAACCACGTATCCAGCTTAGTCGAGTTCAAAGTAGCTAAATCACATATTTCTCTAACCTTTCAATATGAATTTTCCAGGTGAGTTATTATTGTTTTTTCCCACGCCTTCTTTTTGTTTAGATTTGTGCCATGTCTCCATGTCAAACATAATATGCACAATCCAGTATTTAAGAACATTAGCTAAGTAATTTATGATGTTCCACATAAAGAGTGTTCTATTTATTAATTTTATGTTTCTTATGGGTATGTTATTCTGAATAATTGTTCTATCTGAACACACATGTTGTACCCTGGCACACAGCTCTTCTTTCTTAACCTGGATCGGTAAAATTACTATGATTTTACGTTCATAAATATTATAGAAGATGCTCCTGCATGACTGCTTTGAGAATAGCAAATTTGATGTTATATATTTCAGGTTGTTGATGCATTGGTCTGAAAACTAGAGCAAAGATTTAAACTTCAAATGAGCATTGGGTCCAGGTGGCTTCCATCTATCAAAGCCGTAAAGGCATAGTTCATGTCAGCACGTATTTTCATCCATATAAAAATATCGTTCTTCCATGGGTAACCTTCGAATGTCACTTGGCTCCAAGGGAGAATTGGCCACCATGTTGCAATGCTTGGCACATGGAGAGTCCATGCACATCAGATATGTTGCTTTTCTTTGCCAAACATGGAACATGTATATGTAATTTTTTTTCATTTTCAATTTGAATTAAAGTAAGAAAATAATACATGTTCAAAATTTAGGTTGTACAGGTTGCTTAGGTGTTTAGAATCTCATTTTAATTTAGAGGAATAAAATTTTGTGGTGCATTCATATGAAGATTTTCCATTGTCATGGCCAAAAGCAAAATTTCAACAAAGTACTCACGCCCAAAAGGAGGCAGGAATATGAGATGGCCCCTTAGATAACCAAAATCTTATTGATAATTTTTTCCCCGAAATAATATGTTTCTCATTACCGTAATTTGTAATAGCATACTGATTGATGTTAAAGATGTCATCACATTTTTAAGACACCGAGGATGATGGCCTCGCAAATTCTAAATGTCATAAAATTTGATTCAAATTTATCTTTAGACAAATTAAATATTATGTTTTCATTCTTACATTTTATAAATTCTAGCCCATGCATCAAGCGGTCCATTCTGCTAGTTTGGATAAAGAGTGTCCGGGTTTTCCACGAACACCCTAGTACTAGTTACGTGGGGGAGGAAGCCGACGACTGGCCTACTTTCAGCATTTTATAAACAGCCGCACATAAGGTAATATTTTAAATAACAAAAGCGCTACATAGCGCAAGTAACTTCGTCTTTATATTACAAACATGACAGAAGTGAATTCACTCTAAAATGGCGTCCTTGGTACACTCATCGGCGACGAGACGAGCACCCTTCATCACGCCATCATAGTACATCTCGGGATGGCAATGCGCCTTGCCCTCCGGCAGCCCGACCTTGACCAGCTTCTCCGCATCCAGCTTGCCCCAATGCACCTTGACGCGGGCAAAGGCCCGGCGGGCACCTTCGATGCAAACGGATCGCTTGATCACCTCAAGCTGCGGACGGGCATCCACCATCCGCTTGATCAGGCCAAAGTAGCTACTGGGAAGGAGCTCACCCGGCCACATCCGGACTATGAAGCCCTTCATAGCCAGCTCGGCCGCCCTGTGGAGTTCGACCAACTGCTTCAGTTGCTCGCTCAGAGGCATCGGATGTTCGGCCCCATCATACTAGGACCAGAACAGCTTCTCCGTTGAGCTCCCTTCCTGGGCACGGTAGAACTCCGCAGCGTCTGATACGCTGCATGGCAGATCTGCAAATGCCCCTGGAGAGCTCCGAATTCTAGTAAGTAAAAGAAATGCCTCCTCCACATGTTTGCTTTGCATAAAGAACTTCTTACCTGCTGCTATCTTTTTGGCCTCTTGGATCTCCTGTTGTGATTTCCAGGCTTCGGCCTTGGCGTCTTTCAAATTTACAAGGGCCTTCACAAGCTTGGCCTCTTTCACCTTCAGCTCATGCTCCGTAGACTCGCACTTCTTGCCGAGGTCCCGGAGCTCTTGTTGTACCTCGCCCACCCTAGCACTTTGCTTTTCGCGCTCCTTACATTCTGAGGCCGCCTTGTCTTCGGCCTTGGACAATGCCTTCTTCAGGGATGCCACTTCGGCGGTGGCCGCTGTTACACAGTTACGACACTTAGGTGTTAGGCTCACCAATTTTGAGTATCCTCAAATGCATAAGAGAGGGAATCACTTACCCTTGTTCTCTTCGAGCTGCCTCTTCGTGAGGTCAAGCTCTCCCTGCGCCTGGTCCAGGTCCCGTTTCAGTTCGTCAACCTCGGCAGTACGGGCAGCAGCAGCAAGCAGCATAGCCTGCTTATTCACAACAATACTTCTCATTAGACTCCTGTGGATTATAATTGACCCTCCGTTTGACTTTTCTTTCTGAACACCAAACAGAGTATCAGGGGCTACTACCTACCGGGTGGTAATTTTGCATATATTTATTACTTACCTCAAAGCCTGTTAGGAGGCTGGTGCAAGCTTCGGTTAGTCCGCTTTTGGCGGACGAAACCTTCCGAATCACCGTACTCATAAGAGTACGGTGCTCTTCATCCATGGAAGCGCCGCGAAGCGCTTCCAGCAGACAGTTCGGCGCCTCATGCGCAACGGAACTCCGTGACATAGACAACTCGCCCTCCCTAACAAGGGGTCGCCCGCCTGAGTCTGGAACCATCGAAGGTTCCAGAATTGTGTTCGCCTGAGAGCCCGGTTGGCCTTGTCTCTCGTCGACACGATCCGCGGGGATCTTGAACGCCCCGTGTCCGACGTCAAGGACCCCACCTCGGGGCGTCTCCAGAGTCACCTCCCCCCGCTCTGGGAGCCTTCGGGACAACACCTCCGTGTCATCCACGTGTTGAGGGGTAGTGGCCGTCGGAAGCGAATTGATCTCCGGATCACTCAGGGACCCGGAAGAAGACACTTCGGGGTGATCCCTGGCCGGACTGCACATATGTTCGGCATTACAAATACAAAAACTATGAAGTGAAATCATGATAGAATGCGGACACTTACGATCGCGCTGGGGGCTTCCCCCTGGGCAGCCACCCCTCGTCACTATGAGTGGTCGTGGCGGAGTAGCCTGGAAGGGATACCTTCCCCTTCTTGGATGCCCCAGCCTCCCCCTCCGGGGCGGCTTTTCTCTTCTTCCCCTCCCCAGTGCGGGGAGGAGGAATTTCTTCTTGATTCCCCCGGTCTCCGCGGGAGGAATCTGTCTCGTCATCGTCAGACGATAGGGGTATGACGGCCTTTCACCGAGGGACTTTTCCGGCCCCCTTGTCCGCCTCCTCGGGCCCCTCATCCTTTTCGGATGGGGCGTCTTCTTCTTCCTCCTCCTCCCCTTCATGGGAGGAGTCCGCCTCGTCATCTTCGGACGAGGCTTCTGGCACAACCTTACGCCGGAGACCCTTTCGGGTCCCCGGAGCCTTCTTCTCGGCCTTCTTCTCCGGCACCTTGTATGGTGCCGGGACCAACATCTCCGTCAGGAGAGCATTTGCTAGGCCTTCTGGCAGCAGAGCCGGACAGTAGACCCGCTCTGCTGTCTCCACATAGTCCTGAAGCAAATATGCACAACTACTTAAAGCACTCCCATGAATATACTAGGAAGAACTGGGTCCGGTGGTAGTCTGAGAACTCACCGGCCTAGGAGCCCGTGCGGCGTGAAGCCCGCGGTCCTCGGATGTGAGAGGAGGAACTTCGGAGGCCTTGAACAGCACCTTCCATGCGCCTTTATGTGTCATGTTGTAGAGCTTTTGGTGCGTCTAATGTTCGGTTGGGACGAACTCCCACAGATTGACTGCCCGCCTCTGACAGGGTGATACATCTCCAACGTATCTACTTTTCCAAACACTTTTTCCCTTGTTTTGGACTCTAACTTGCATGATTTGAATGAAACTAACCCGGACTGACGCTGTTTTCACCAGAACTGCCATGATGTTGTTTTATGTGTAGAAAAGAAAAGTTCTCGGAATGTCCTGGAAATCCACGGAGGAACTTTTCAGAATTAATAAGAATTTTTGCCGAAAGAATGAAGGCCAGAGAAAAAAATCAGAGAGAAAGTTTCATCGCGTTTTACGACACGGAGCCGCCGCCAAGCCCTAATCTCTCTCGGGAGGGCTGATCTGGAGTCCGTTCGGGGCTCCAGAGAGGGGGATTCATCGTCGTCGTCATCATCAACCATCCTCCATCACCAATTTCATGATGCTCACCGCCGTGCGTGAGTAATTCCATCGTAGGCTTGATGGACAGTGATGGCTTGGATGAGATTTACCATATAATCAAGTTAGTTTTGTTAGGGTTTGATCCCTAGTATCCACTATGTTCTGAGATTGATGTTGCTATGACTTTGCTATGCTTAATGCTTGTCACTAGGGCCCGAGTGCCATGATTTCAGATCTGAACCTATTATGTTTTCATGAATATATGTGTGTTCTTGATCCTATCTTGCAATTCTATAGTCACATATTATATGTTATGATCCGACAACCCCGAAGTGACAATAATCGGGATACTTCTTGGTGATGACTGTAGTTTGAGGAGTTCATGTATTCACTATGTGCTAATGCTTTGTTCATGTTCTCTATTAAAAGGAGGCCTTAATATCCCTTAGTTTCCGTAAGAACCCCGCTGAAAACGGGAGGGTAGGACAAAAGATGTCATGCAAGTTCTTTTCCATAAGCACGTATGACTATTTACGGAATACATGCCTACATTACATTGATGAATTGGAGCTAGTTCTATATCACCCTATGTTATAACTATTGCACGAGGAATCGCATCCGGCATAATTATCCATCATTGATCCATTTCCTACGAGCTTTTCACATATTGTTCTTCGCTTATTTACTTTTCCTTTGCTACTGTTACAACTATTACAAAAACCGAAAAACATTTATCTTTACGTTTGTTACCACTACTATTATTATCATACCACTTTTGCTACTAAACACTTTGCTGCAGATACTAAGTTATCCAAGTCTGGTTGAATTGACAACTCAACTGCTAATACTCAAGAATATTCTTTGGCTCCCCTTCTGTCGAATCAATAAATTTGGGTTGAATATTCTACCCTCGAAATCTATTGTGATCCCCTATACTTGTGGGTTATCAAGACTAATTTCTGGCGCCGTTGCTGGGGACCATAGCTCTATTCTCTAAGTCACTTGGGATTTATATTTGTTGATCACTATGAAGAACTTGAAAGATGCTAAAACCAAGATTTTGCCCTCAACTACGAGGGGAGGTAAGGAACTACCATCTAGCTCTGCACAAGATTCTCCTTCCGTTATAAGTAAGCTTGCGACACCTAAACCTGCTACTGCTATGAATTATGATATGTCGCATGTTATTGATGATGCCACTTTTGCTATGAATGATGAAACTACTTCTGTGCGTGACACCACTTTGCCATTAGGTGAATTTCTTGATGAACAACTTGCTAGATTTAGCGGGAATGAAAATATTGAAGAACCTATTATTGATGATAGTGATGATGAAGGTCCCCCCAATGATTATGTTTTACCTATTGTTCCTAAGGGTTATGTTATGCATGAAACAGCTGCTATGGAAATTCTTGCTTGCAATGATAGAAATGATCTTAAGAAATTATTAGCTAAATGGAAGCAGCAGTCTCTTAATGCTAGAATGAAACTCGATCCTGCTTTTGCTACTTCACCTATCTGTGTTACTGATAAGGATTATGAATTCTCTATTGATCCTGATATTATTACTTTAGTTGAATCTGATCCTTTTTATGGCCTTGAATCTGAAACTGTTGTGGCACATCTTACCAAGTTGAATGATATAGCCACCCTATTTACTCATGATGAGAAGTCTCGCTATTTATATATCCTTCAGATATTTCCGTTCTCATTAAAGGGTGATGCTAAGACTTGGTATAATTCTCTTGCTCCTGGTTGTGTGCGTAGTCCCCAGGATATGATTTATTACTTCTCTGCTAAATATTTCCCTTCTCATAAGAAACAAGCTGCCTTGCTGGAAATATATAATTTTGTGCAAACCAAAGAAGAGAGTCTCCCACAAGCTTGGGGGAGGCTTCTCCGGTTACTTAATGCTTTGCTTGATCATTCTCTTAAGAAAAATGAAATACTTGATATCTTTTATAATGGACTAACCGATGCTTCCAAGGACTACTTGGATAGTTGTGCTGGTTGTGTTTTCAGGGAAAGAACAGTCGACGAAGCTAAAATACTATTGAATAATATGTTGACTAATGAAAATAATTGGACTCTTCCCGAGCCATTTCCTGAAGTAATTCCTGAACCAATTGAGCCAACCCCTAAGCCTATTCCTAAACCCACTCCGAAGAAGAGAGGTGTTTTATTTCTCAGTCCTGAAGATATGCAAGAGGCAAAGAAATCAATGAAAGAAGAAGGTATTAAAGCTGAAGATGTTAAGAATTTACCTCCTATTGAAGAAACACATGGTCTTAATTTACCGCCTGAAGAACCACATTGTCTTGATAACCCGACACAAGTAGTAAAGGTAAATTCTCTTTATAGATGTGATAAAGTTGAAGTACCCTCTATTAAATTTCATAGCCCATGCTTAGATGAATTTGACGACTTTATGGCTAGACAAGAAAGTTTTAATGCTTTTGTTGGGAGAGAGTTAAAGAATAATGCTTTCGAGATAGGACGCGTAGGTGATAATCTGGCTAGAGTTAAAGATGAACTTCACCGCGTTAGCAAATATGCTTCTATGGTTGCTACTCAAGCTGAGCAAGTACTTAAAGCTCAAAATGATTTGCTTGATGAATTGAATAATAAAAATGATTTTGTTGTTAGTGTGGCTACTAGGACTGGTAGAATGACTCAGGAACCTTTGTATCCTGAAGGCCACCCTAAGAGAATCGAGAAAGATTCTCAGAGAAATAATTTAGAGGCACCTAGTTCTTCTAAAAAGAAGAAAAAGAGAAACGATAGAACTTTGCATGCTTCTAGTGAACCTACTGTAGACACACCTGAGAATCCCAATGATATTTCTATTTCTGATGCTGAAACACAATCAGGTGATGAACATGAACCTAGTGATAATGTTAATGATAAAGTTCATGTTGATGCTCAACCTAGCAAAGACAATGATGTAGAGATTGAACCCGCTGTTGATCTTGATAACCCACAATCAAAGAATCAACATTATGATAAAAGAGATTTTGTTGCTAGGAAGCACGGTAAAGAAAGAGAACCATGGGTTCAGAAACCCATGCCCTTTCCTTCTAAACCATACAAGTCAAAGGATGATGAGGATTTTGAGCGCTTTGCTGAAATGATTAGACCTATTTTCTTACGTATGCGCTTAACTGATATGCTGAAAGTAAATCCTTATGCTAAATATATGAAGGATATCATCACAAATAAAAGAAAGATACCGGAAGCTGAAATTTCCACCATGCTTGCTAATTACACTTTTAAGGGTGGAATACCAAAGAAACTTGGAGATCCGGGCATACCAACCATACCATGCTCTATTAAAAGAAATTATGTTAGAAATGCTTTATGTGATCTTGGAGCCGGTGTAGTGTTATGCCTCTCTCTTTATATCGTAGACTTGAATTGAATAAGTTGACACCTACTGAAATATCTTTGCAAATGGCTGATAAATCAACTGCTATACTTGTCGGTATTTGTGAGGGTGTGCCTGTTATGGTTGCAAATGTCGCTATCTTAACGGACTTGGTTATTCTTGATATTCCCGAGGACGATAGCATGTCTATTATTCTTGGTAGACATTTTCTTAATACTGCAGGGGCTGTTATTGATTACAACAAAGGCAATGTCAATTTTCATGTTAATGGTAATGAGCATACGGTACACTTTCCAAGGAAACAATCTCAAGTTCATAGCATCAATTCTATTGAAAAAGTTCCAACTATCATTTTTGGAGGTTTTGAATTTCCTCTCCCTACTGTCAAGAAAAAGTATTATATTCTTATTGTTGGGGATTTTCATATCCCCAGGTAACTTAGTGTTATTCGAAATTTCACCGGTTCCGTGTTATTCGGAATGAGTTTGTTAACAAGACTTGATCAACCTTGTTAGTGGGTTCATTTTGATGATCACGAGATGGATGAAACTAGAAGGCACAACCTTCTGTACCCTCTTTTTACTTTCTGCTATTTAGAATAAATAAAGAAAAAATAGTATTATCCGTCTGTTTTCTGAATTATCCGTGCATTAAAAAATAGTCCGAAAATAAAAGTGCTCCAAATGCCCTGCAAATTTAGTATGATTTTTTCTGAAATATTTGAGGATTTTAGGCACTGAAAACACTGCAAAAGGGGCAAGCACCAGGCCACGCGAGAGGAGGGCTCCCCCCCTGTAGGGTGCGCCCCCTGTCTCGTGGGCCCCTGGTGGGTTCCCTCCACTTATGCCAGCACCCACACACTTCATCTTCTACCCAAAAAAATCCCCATCCAGCTCAAGCCCGAGTTCTAGCTCGTTTTGCTGCGATTTTCGATCTCTTAGCTCAAAGCTCCATTCACAAAACTGCTTTGGGAGATTGTTGCTTGGTATGTGACTCCTCCATTGGTCCAAATAGTTTTTGTTCTAGTGCTTTATTCATTGCAAATTTTTGCTGCATAGGTGACCATGTTCTTGAGCTTGCATGTTAAATTTTTGAGGTCCCAAGCAATTCCAATGCATGATATAGGCTCTAGGCACTTGTAGGAGTAGTTGCTATCAATCTTGTTTAGTTTTATTCACTTTTATTTTGAAGTTACTAAAATTTCAGAAATTTTCAGAAAATGTTAAGGAGGTTCTTTAAGGGCTCTTCTAGTCAAAGCTCTAAGGAAAAACAAGACAAAGAGAAGGAAAAACCCAAGTATAATCTTCCTCGCTTAGCGGAAGTACGGTCATGTGACTAGCCGTGTGAGGAATTCTTGAGAGAAGCCGGAATTCATGAAGACTTTTATGCTTTAATCGGGACTGCAGGCCTCACCGGTTTCATGAACGACCGAATCGATTAGTATCTCTTACTTACCAATATTTTTGTGCAAAATTTTTATTATTATCCTAAGAAGTCACCGCCTGCAGTATCATTTCATTTATATGATGAATTCAGAGAAATGTCTTTACGTGATTTTTGCGCGGTGTGTAGGATACCTTATGGGGGAGAATTAGAGGAACCCCATCGTAAAGATGTGGATGGCTTTGTTAATACTATCGCTGTAGAGGATCCAAAGAAGGGTTCCGAGGCAAAAGTCTCTAGCATACACTTTCCTGTTTTACGCTACTTTGCCATATTTGCTAGTAGATGCTTGATTGGTCATGGGAATAGTGGAAACTTGAGCGTTCCAGATATTATTATTCTTCAACATGCTTTGCTGGGAGACAATACTTTTAGTATGGGTGTCGTCGTTGCTAAACGACTAGCCCTGAATCGTACAAAAGGCCACATATTTGAAGGTATCTATGTTGCACGGCTTGCTAAACATTTTCAGATACCCATTAGGCACCTTGAGGAGGAGGACACAAAATTACCTCATCACATTTTAGATTACAAGAGCATGGTAGCACATAAGTTTATTGTTGACAACGAAGAGAAGATGCTCTTTTATAGAAACACTTTGAGTATATTATCTTGCCTGCACCTCTGTTGTTTGATTTGCTTGCAGAAAGTCGTCTTGTCATGCCGGAGGCCGTGAACAATCATCTAGCCCAAGCTTTTACTCCGGAACTTGAACCTGAGCCGGAACTTGAGCTGGACCCTTATGGTGCATCATCTGTTCAGTGGGATCCAGAGATGACCAGCCAGTGGTATCCTGATTACACCTCCCACTACACTGGGGAGAGTAGCGGCGGTCCTTGGTATTAGACCAACTTAGGCCAAAAGCCTAAGCTTTGGGGAGTACGTATTTCTCACCGACTTTACATTCATGTTCACACACTAGTCGTCGGTGCTCATACTCTTTCATTGTATTATCCTTGTTAGTTTAAATTTCTTTTTCTAGCTTTCTTCTTGTGTGCTTGTTGAACCTTAAGAAAAAACAAAAAAATTAGTTAGTTTAATTTCCTTGCTTGTAGTAGAAATTAAAATGAAAACCCAAAAAGGTTTCTTGTTCTTCTTTTACTTGTTGGGAGCTTTCCCGTGTAAATAGTTTCATTTTCTTTTCTTTCTTTTGGGGGTCAAGAAGACCATATTGAAAATGCTTAGTGTCTCTTATATGCATGATTGTTTATTTAATTTAGAGCCCATATTACTTGTCTTCTCTCTTGAGTTGAATGCTTGCAGATTCCAGCTTAGTCCAATGCACGTGCACTCTTATTATTATACACATCATTCGGTCGTGCAAGTGAAAGGCAATAGTGACGATATATGATGGACTTATTGGGATGAGAAAAGCTGGTATGAACTGGACCTCTTTTGTTTTTGTAAATATGATGATTCATCGTTCCTGAGTCAGCTATTATGAAGTAAACATATTTGCAATGACATTTAGAGATCATAGTTGCTTGTGCCATGCTTGATTAGCTATGAGTTATAATGGTTTACCTCGCGTGCCAACATGCTATTAGAATGATTATGATGTGGTATGATGGGATGGTATCCTCCTTTGAATGTATTAAGTGACTCGACTTGGCACATGCTCACGCATGTAGTTGAATCAAATCAACATAGCCTTCATGATATTTATGTTCATGGTAGATTATATCCTACTCATGCTTGTACTTGGTGTAAATTAATTTTAATGCATGTTTACGACTGTTGTTGCTCTCTCAATTGGTCGCTTCCCAGTCTTTTGCTAGCCTTCACCTGTACTAAGAGGGAATACTGCTTGTGCATCCAACTCCTTAAACCCAAAAGTTGTTCCATATGAGTCCACCATACCTTCCTATATGCGCTATTTACCTGTCGTTCCAAGTAAATTTGTATGTGCCAAACTCTAAACCTTCAAATGAAATTTTGTTTTGTATGCTCGAGCAGCTCATGTTTCAACTAGGGATGCCTATATCTTCCATGCTAGGTGGGTTATTCTAAGAGGAGTGGACTCCGCTCCTCATTCACGAGAAAGGGCCGGTAACCGGGATGCCCAGTCCCTTGATCCAAAAAGATCAAAGCAAATCAAAATAATTAAACAAAACTCCCCCAGGGCTGTTGTATGTTGGAGGCACTCATTGTTTCGAGCAAGCCATGGATTGATGCTTGTTGGTGGTTGGGGAGTATAAACCTTTACCATTCTGTTTGGGAACTGCCTATAATGCATGTAGTATGGAAGATATAGCCATCTCATAGTTGTTGCGTTGACAGCAAAAGTATGTCGCTCAAATTTTCATTCAACCTCTATTTTAAAATCGAGCTCTGGCACCTCTACAAATCCCTGCTTCCCTCTGCGAAGGGCCTATATATGTACTTTTATGTTGAGTCATCACCCTTCTTATTAAAAAGCACCCGCTGGAGAGCACACTGTCATTTGCATTCATTATTATTGGTTTATATTGGGTATGACTTGACTGGATCTCTTTTACCATGAATTACAATGTTTAGTCAGTCCTTGATCTTTAAAGGTGCTCTGCATTTATGTTTTGCAGTCTCAGAAAGGGCTAGCGAGATACCATTTTTTATATCATGTTATGATTATTTTGAGAAAGTGTTGTCATCCGAGTTTTATTATTATCGATCGCTAGCTGATTATGTTATTGATATGAGTAATTGTGAGACCTATGTGTTATTGTTAGTATGGTTAGTTCATAATATTTGCTGAAACTTGAATGCTGACTTTTCATGTTACAACAACAAGAGAAAATAGAGTTTGTAAAAGTTTTTCTTTATCACTTTCAGTTGATCTTTCAGTTTATCAACTGAATTGCTTGAGGACAAGCAAAGGTTTAAGCTTGGGGAGTTGATACGTCTCCAATGTATCTACTTTTCCAAATACTTTTGCCCTTGTTTTGCACTCTAACTTGCATGATTTGAATGAAACTAACCCGGACTGACGATGTTTTCAGCAGAACTGCCATGATGTTGTTTTATGTGTAGAAAAGAAAAGTTCTCGGAATGTCCTGGAAATCCACGGAGGCACTTTTCAGAATTAATAAGAATTTTTGGCGAAAGAATGAAGGCCAGGGGGGCCTCGGGCTGTCCACGAGACAGGGGGCGCACCCTCCTATCTCGTGGGCCCCCTGGAGACCTCCCGACCTCAACTCCAACTGCATATATACCGTCTCGGGGAGAAAAAAAAATCAGAGAGAAAGTTTCATCGCGTTTTACGACACGGAGCCGCCGCCAAGCCCTAATCTCTCTTGGGAGGGCTGATCTGGAGTCCGTTCGGGGCTCCGGAGAGGGGGATTCGTCGCCGTCGTCATCATCAACCATCCTCCATCACCAATTTCATGATGCTCACCGCAGTGCGTGAGTAATTCCATCATAGGCTTGCTGGACGATGATGGGTTGGATGATATTTACCATGTAATCAAGTTAGTTTTGTTAGGGTTTGATCCCTAGTATCCACTATGTTCTGAGATTGATGTTGCTATGTCTTTGCTATGCTTAATGCTTGTCACTAGGGCCCGAGTGCCATGATTTCAGATCTGAACCTATTATGTTTTCATGAATATATGTGTGTTCTTGATCCTACCTTGCAAGTCTATAGTCACCTATTATGTGTTATGATCCGACAACCCCGAAGTGACAATAATCGGGATACTTCTCAGTGATGACCGTAGTTTGAGGAGTTCATGTATTCACTATGTGCTAATGGTTTGTTCTGGTTCTCTATTAAAAGGAGGCCTTAATATCCCTTAGTTTCCATAAGGACCCCGCTGAAAACGGGAGGGTAGGACAAAAGATGTCATGCAAGTTCTTTTCCATAAGCACGTATGACTATTTACGGAATACATGCCTACATTACATTGATGAATTGGAGCTAGTTCTAATCACCGTATGTTATAACTATTGCATGAGGAATCGCATCCGGCATAATTATCCATCATTGATCCATTGCCTACGAGCTTTTCACATATTGTTCTTCGCTTATTTACTTTTCCGTTGCTACTGTTACAACTATTACAAAACCCCAAAAACAATTATCTTTACGTTTGCTACTACTACTATTATTATCATACCACTTTTGCTACTAAACACTTTGCTGCAGATACTAAGTTATCCAGGTGTGGTTGAATTGACAACGCAACTGCTAATACTCAAGAATATTCTTTGGCTCCCCTTGTGTCGAATCAATAAATTTGGGTTGAATACTCTACCCTCGAAAGCTGTTGCAATCCCCTATACTTGTGGGTTATCACAGGGCAGGATCCGGCGAACAAGGATGACCTGGATCACGTTGACAAGCTTGATGTTCTTGTCCTTCATGCTTTTGATGCATGTCTGGAGTCCGGCCAGCTCCGTGGAATCGCCCCAGGACAGGCCCTTCTTCTCCCAGGAGGTGAGCCGCATGGGGGCTCCGAATCGGAACTCGGGGGCCGCTGCCCAGTTGGCGCTGTGCGGCTCGGTGATGTAGAACCACCCCGATTGCCACTCTTTTACGGTCTCCGCAAAGGAGCCGTCGAGCCATGTGACGTTAGGCATTCTGCCCACCATGGCCCCTCCACACTCCGCTTGTTGGCTGCTTACAACCTTCGGCTTCACGCAGAAGGTTTGCAGCCATAGGCCGAAGTGAGGTCGTATGCGGAGGAAGGCCTCGCATACGACGATGAACGCCGAGATGTTGAGGACAAAGTTCGGGGCTAGATCATGGAAATCTAGCCCATAGTAGAACTTGAGCCCGCGGAAAAAGGGATGGAGTGGAAATCCCAGTCCACGGACGAAGTGGGCGACGAATACGACCCTCTCGTGGAGTCCTGGGGTCGGAATGACCTGCCCAGCGTCCGGTATCTGGTGCGCTATGTCCGCGGCCAAGTATCCAGCCACCCGAAGATTTGTGATGTGCTTCTCCTTGAAGGTGGAAGCCACCCACTTGCCTCTTGCTCCGGAGATGTTTAGCTGTGCGGAGAAGACTTGGGCTTGGGCACTAGAGCTCGAGGGGGCAAGAATGGGCAAAGGAGGAAGAAGGCATGGGTGAATATGGGGAAATCTTATCCCTTTATACAGGCGCCGAAAGCGGTGCGCCTCCCCACTTGCCCGTTGGGAATCGCTTGTTTCCCAAGCACCACGATTAATGGCGTGCTAGGATTACCCATACCCGTATTGATGAGAATCTCATGATAAGGGGACACGATCTCTGCTTTGACAAGACGTGTCACAGAAACCGCCTCATAATATGCGTTGTAGCTGGTTGTGGGATGACGGTTCGAATAATGATCCGACCATAATAACATGTCACGTCATCAGAAAAAGTTGTCAGCAGATTGCATTTGTGAAATATCATTCTCTCTACAGCGGTGTGTAAAGATCATCTTGTGAATCCGGACACGATTTGAGTGTTCGATAATTGCTTTGGAGTATTCGGAGAAGGAACCCGCCTTGCAATGCCGAAGACAATACTACGTGCCGGACTCATCGTCATTGAAGCCTGGTTGAGGGGCTACTGAGGGAGTCCTGGGTTAGGGGGTATCCGGACAGCCGGACTGTGTACAACGTCCGGACTATTGAAGCGTGAAGATACAAGACTCAAGACTTTGGCCCGTGTCCGAATGGGACTCTCCTTTTCGTGGAAGGCAAGCTTGGCGATCCAGATATTGTGTTTCCCTTCTTGTAACCGACTCCATGTAAACCCTAGCCCTCTCCGGTGTCTATATAGACCGGAGAGGCTGGTCCTTAGAAGGCCGATCACATTTACAATCATACCATCGTAGGCTAGCTCTTAGGGTTTAGCCTCTACGATCTCGTGGTAGATCTACTCTTGTACTACCCATATCATCAATATTAATCAAGCAGGAAGTAGGGTTTTACCTCCATCGAGAGGGCCCGAACCTGGGTAAACATCTGTGTCCCTTGCTTCCTATTACCATCAGCCTTGATGCACACATCGGGACCCCCTACCCGAGATCCTCCGGTTTTGACACTGATGGTTGCCGCGCCAAGTCCCACAGCCCAGCGCCCCTGCTTCCCTAATTCAAGTCGGGCAGCGTGCCCAGCACTCGTCCGCGTGTTGACTATGCCTGGGCGGCGCCTCGCCTCAGCCCCTCCACCGACTGGGCTTGGCCCATGGGTGAGCAGCCGCCCAGCCCTCTCTTATGCACTGTTAGGCTAGGCAGTTTGGGCGCGCATATGTTTTTTGCCGTCTGCGAATTTGTCTATTTTCATCCCTGTTTAAAATGTTTAAACATGTTGTCTGCAATTTATTTTGCATAAATGCCATGCTAAAATGATTTATTTGCTAACTAAATAACCGTAGCTTCGAATTAAATAATCTTTATATGTAAATGGGGTAGAAAAATGCATTGGTTAACATGGTGGTATTACTTTACATGTTTAACAACTCAAAAAATTGTGTATAGGGCAGAACAGTAGCAAATTCATAAATTGCATATGAGGATTTTCCGGAATTGTTGTTTGTTGTTTCCGACCTCATTTAAACTTGCCTAGATAGGTAGATTACTTATGTTTCACCTCTTGCCATTTTAACAACATTTAATATTGTTGGGTAGCTTAAGCTAGATCAAACCAAGTAAATGCATGTGGTGTTTTGTCAATATGCAACTCATTGCATATTGAGCTCCACTTAATCTGTAGTGTTGTTTGTTGCACTTTGCCATGCCATGCATATTTAAATCGGACATGCATCATACTTGATTGTGCATCATGCCATGTTTATGTGTTGTGTGTTTACCAAGTTGTTTGCTTATTTCCGGTTGTGCTTCTTCTCGATAGTTCCTGTTTCATTACGATCGTGAGGATTCGTTCGAGATTGGTTCTTCTACGCCCGTTTGTCTTCTTCATGGACTCGTTCATCTTCCTAGCGGGATCTTAGGCAAGATGACCGTTACCCTGGATCTCACTACTATTAATGATATGCTAGTTGTCTCGATGCTATCGCTATGACGCGCTTCCTTCCACTTGTATATCAAGCCTCCGAATTTTCCATGACAGCCTCTAACCTTTTTCACCCGTCCTAGCAAACCGTTGTTTGGCTATGTTACCGCTTTGCTCGGCCCTGTCGGGGGTTGGGTGCGACATATGCCAAAGGATGGCTTATCATGGTGGGAGCGAGTAGAACGTCGCCGGTGCCAGGAAACGGGATTAGGCGAAGGCATGCACGCCGGTGAATCTTACCCAGCTTCGGGGCTCTCCGGGAGATAACACCCCTACTGCTGCTCTGCGGGGTCTCCGCATGATCACTAAAGCGTAGTGACTACAAGGTCGCTCCTAGAGCTGTATTCTGGAGGTGAAAGGAGGCAAGGCTAGCCTTCTTCTTCCTATGTGATCTGGTCTAAGGCTAATGGATGCCAACCCTTTGCATGGGTTCCCCGGGGGGTTTATATAGGCCTACCCCCCGGGGATACAATGGTAATCCGGCTGGGCGCGGGTCCCAGCCGTCTGTCTCACAGGTCGCTGTCTTCTCCGCCGACTGATGGGGCCCGCCGACTCGCGGGCCCCGCCGGCGAGTCCGGCACTGTAGCCGTGCCTCCGATGACGCAAGCTTGGTCATTGGATCGTGGCAACAGTGCCACCGTCTATCGGGCGATCACTATCGTTACTCCCCATCTTGTCTGGTTAATGGCGCGTGGGACCCGTGAGAGGGGCTTGGCCGACTTTGGGGAGCCGACTCCCACGGGGCCGCCTTCGGGGCGTATCCGCCGTCTTCTAGCTCTCACTGACTGGCGGGTTCGCCGTCTCTGAGCCGTATAGGTAGGCCATCGTGGCCACAGTGCGCCGCGCACTATGGCCGAGGTCAGGTCTGGCATGGCTACAGTGCCGGGCCATGCCAGAGATCTCCGGCGGTATGGCACACTGTAGCCACGCCAGCTCCTCGCAAGCAGGAGGTGACGGCCACGCCGTGGTTGTACCCGCAATGAGTGTAGAGTCGTGGGCCGACTCTCTATAGTCGGCTCCTCTGGGAGTCGTCATCTAAGACTCGGTTCATTTGGGAGTCGTCATCTGAGACTCGGCTCATCTGGGAGTCGTCATCTGAGACTCGGCTCATCTGGGAGTCGTCATCTGAGACTCGGCTCATCTGGGAGTCGTCATCTCAGACTCGGCTCATCTGGGAGTCGTCATCTGAGACTCGGTTCATCTGGGAGTCGTCATCTGAGACTCGGCTCATCTGGGGGTCGTCATCTGGGACTCGGCTTTGAGGGGCGCGGCTTGCCCCAATGTCTTGAAAGGTTCTGGGGCTCGGGTCAGCCTACCCGTGGCCCATTACTCCGACAGTAGTCCCCGATGCTGGTGAGGCTTCGAGAGTGACTCACTGGGGGCCTCAACAGTTTCATTCTTCCGGTGGTCGAATCTGGGCTTCGTTTACCATCTTCCTCTGGGCCGACTATCCATAGTCGGATTCGTAGAGGGCCGTCTTGCTCTATGGAGAGCTCGAAAGTCGTGGCGGGAGACCAGGCGGCATGCCTGATACGCTTCCCTGCTGCCGCCCACCGCGGCCCTATCGCGCGGCGCCACGCAGCAGGGACAGTCTGCCGTCCCACGCGCGTGACGGGACGGGCTGTCAGGCGGGGCCCGCCACTACCGCGCCTCGGCACGCGAACGGATCCGCTGCGGCCGCGCGAACGGTTAGGCTTCTCACGCCGTTACTGCACGCAGTAACTTCGTGGGGTAAATCATGGGGCGGCGTGGGGCTCTGGGAGCAGTTAATCCCACGCCCGCCCCCTCGGCTTCTCAGCCGCCAAGGCTATAAGTTGGGGGAGTGGAGCGGCATAGCACGCGCGCCCATCTCCCTCGACCCCCACTTCCTCTTGCTTCCTCTCTCCTTCTTGCCGCCGGCGAGCAGAACCAAACCGCACCAGCCAGCGATGAGCTACTCCTCCGCCGCTGCGGCTCCGGCCGTGCGTTCCGGCGCGTGGGACGGCTCGGAGGTCGACGACGACCTCATTGAATTCCTCCACAAGACACGCCGGTTCCCCGGCGCACACCTCTTGCGAGCCCGCACCGCGCCAGCGAAGGAGATATCGCCGGCACCGGAGGAGGGCGAGCGGGTCATCTTCCGCTTGCACCTCATGCGCGGCCTAGGGCTGCCGGCGAGCGGCTTCTTCCGCTCCTTCTTGGAGTTTCACAGCCTCCAACCGCACCAGCTCACCCCGAATACGGTGGTGCTGCTCTCCGCCTTCGCCACTCTGTGCGAAGGTTTCCTCGGTGTTCTCCCCACCATCGAGCTGTGGGCAGAATTCTTCTCTTCTAAGCTCAGCACGCACGTCGTCGGTGTGCCGGCTCAGTGCGGTGCCTTTATCGCGATGCGGCGCTCGACGGCCGACAACCCCTTCCCTTCCATCTCGCTGATCAAGTCGGTGAGGATGTGGCAGCGCTCGTACTTCTACGTGAAGAACCTCGCCTTCGACGGTGACTGGGTTAATCTGCCAGCTTACGAAGTCGGCCCCCCAGCTGGAAGGCTCCCCAGCTGGTCTCATCGGGTCAAGACGCTGACTCCCGCCGGAGCCGCCACCGTAGAGCGACTCCGAGTCTGGACGCAGTCGGAGGGCCTCGTCGGGTCCGACTTGCTTGCCGCCTTCGTGGCGCGCCGAGTTCTCCCGCTCCAAGGTCGGCCTCACCTCATCTGTCAGATGAGCGGCCTCTGAGACCCAAGTCGGATGAGCACCAAGGAGATGCCCCGCACGGAGGTGGCAAACATGGTGAATCATATCGCGAACTGCGAGTTCGGGGAGGACTGGCAGTTCAGCAAGGAGCCATACTCGCGCGACAACCCCCACCAGTGGTAAGTTGCATCTCCTTATTGCTTTGTCTTCTTTGCGGCCGAATCCGGTTTCTGATTCTCGTTGGTTTCTTCTAAACTAGAACCCCCTCATGCAGCCTGCAGCCGGCGCCACGAGACAGCCCCGCGAGTTTGTCCCTGATCGTGCGGAGAGCGACGTCGACGACCCCGACTTGGGGGTGGCAGCGATGGAAGCTGACGCCGAAGGCGGGGGAGGAGGGGTGGTAGGCGGCTTCAGGCCCTCGGCCACCTTCACCGACTGGCCTGATGACGATACCGAAGGGGAAGTCGCCCCGCACCACCAGCCGAGGGTCGGCTCGTCGGGCGCCGGCTCCTCCGCCGGCCTGGCTAGCCAAGGCGGCGCGAAGAGGCGTCACGCCGGGCCGAGTGCGCCCGGCGGCAAATTGAAGAAGTTCAAGGGGGCAGCCGCCGCGACCAAACGGGAGGAGGTAACCGCGAAGGCCAACTGCTTCCGTAGGGAAGTGAGAAGGCCGCCGCTAGTCTCTGTGTAAGTCTTTATGCTTTTTTATTTTCCTTCGGTGAATCTTGTCCGAGTCTTCTTTTATACTCCTCCCATTCTTCTTCAGGGCCCCTCTTTCCCTTGAGAGAGTCGCCGTCCCCTCCGTCATGGGGTCGGCAGAGACGTCCGTCAATACTCGGCGGGTCGACCCCGCCGCCGACCTTCGGGAGGCGACAGAGCGAAACGCGCGGGAGAAGCGCAACGAGGAGGAGGCCGAACGTCTGGAGAAGGCGGAGGCGGAGAAGGCGGCCGCCTCCGCCCAGAAGAAGCTGGAGGATGCCGAAGTCGCCCTTGCGGCGAGATGGCGAGCCAAGGAGGCCGCGCGTCGCTGATCGGCGATGCTCGTCCCCCCATTCTCATCTGCACCGCCGCCTCCAGAGTTCACGAGACAGACCGGAGAGGCCGGCACCGAGAACCCCGTCATGGACAAGGAGAGCGGTGAGGCCTCCATGTCGGACACTCTCGTGCCGCCACCGCCGCCTCCACGGCCGTCTGGGAGACCGCACGGCAAACAGCCGGCGGGTCCGCCGGAGCCGCCGACCGCGGACGAGTCCGAGGCGAGGCTGCTTCTCCAAGTCGCCTCGCCGGTGCGCCGCCGTCTTGAGAGGGCGACCTCGGCGCTGTGACCTCGGGAGACCGGCGCCGCCAGCTCGTTAAACCCTAGACGCTGAGGCAACCAGCGCCGCGCCCATCGGGTGGTTGCGCGGAGGCGGCATTGGGCCGCTGAATCAAGCGCTTCTGGACGTTCAGGCGAAGCTGCGCGCTGAAGGCGACGCCCTTCAAACTTGCACTAGGGCGCATCTGGCAGTGCGGACAGCCGTCCGAGTACACTTCCTTCTTCTTTTTGGCTCTTGTTTTTCTCTGTGGGGGCGCGCCAGCGCACCCACTGGGTGTAGTCCCCGAGTTCCGGGCCGGCTGCTGAGCGGGCGGCTCGGAACTCCCTCTTGCGAGTTCCAAGTACTTATTTTGTTTGAAATCTCTGTTTGCAGGAGTATCACAACCTCTGCGCCACTGCCTTCAACCGCAATGTTGAGGAGTTGAGCAAGCGGACTGCCGACTTGATGGAAAGCCGGAGTACGTTTTTTCTCTCTTCTTCGTGGGGGCGCGCTGGCGCACCCGCGGGCTGTAGTCCCCGAGATTCGGGGCCGACTGCTGAGCAGTCAGGCCGGATCTTCCCGGCGACCTTCTTTGCTGACGACTTACTTGTCTCTTTCTTTCGTGTTTCAGGGGCCAACGCTACTCTTCAAGGGCAGCTGGGTGAAGTTAACACCGCCTTGCGCGCCAAGGGGGAGGAGTGCAGCAAACTCGCTGCGGAGCGCGATCTGCTTACTGCGCAGCTAGCCGAGCAGAAGGAGCTGCTCAAGAAGGCGCAGGACGAGGCCGAGAAGAAAGAGGCTGCTCTCCTGGCCGAGTTCGAGAGCGAGTGCTCCTCCTGGACCGATAGGGAGGCGATGCTGACTTCCGGCTTCCACGAAATTGAGGATATCGTCGATGGTGAGCTTTCTTTCTTTGAATTTCCGACTATGTGTCCGGCTGACTTCTAATTTTTCGACTCGCTTCTTTTTTGTCTTGGCAGACTTCTTCCCTGGCCACTCGCAGGCAGTCCCTCTGGCCATCGAGGCTGATCGTGAGGCGCGAAGGGCAAACGGTGAGGTGATTGCCGCCAATGCTCCCTTGACCGTCGATGAGCAGCTTCTGAGCATCGAGGCCCGTCTTCGTCCGGCCCACCGGCGGATGCGCCGGCTTCAGCGTGTCGGCGCCCAGGCGGTTGCCGCTCTATGGCCAGACATGCCGGCTCTACGCACCGCCAGTCGGACCGCCGACTGGCTGAAGGTCGCCGCCGGTCGTCTTGAAGCTTGGAAGGGTTCCTCGGCCCGGGCCGGAGCGCGCCGGGCCTTGGAGTTCGTCAAGGCGTGGTATCTGGGGCTGGACCTGGACCGTCTGGCCGCGTTCCGGTCAGAGGCCCAGGCCGAGCTGGAGGTTGTGGAGGGCGCCCTTGTCGAGCGTGCGGTGGCCATCGCCGCGTACACGGACACCAGTGTCTTCGTCCCCGAGCGGGCTGAAGGCGGCGAGGAAGTGCCGCCAGAGTGGTTCGGGATGAACCTGGAATATGGCGAGGACTCGGCGGAGGTGATTGACTCCAGCACCGAGGAAGAAAGCAAGGCGGAAGACGAAGGCGAGACGGAGGTGCCAGAGGGCGGAGCGGGCGACCAGCCTCAGCTCGACCGCGCCTCTAGCAACGAGCCGCGTCCGACCGGGCCAACTGCCACTGGCGGCGATCAAGCTGAGACTGCCCAGCCGAATCCCCCGGCGCCTGACACCGCCGTCTCCTCCGACCCTCCGAACCCGTCTGCTGCTCCTTAGGCTGCCCTCTGGCTTTATTTATCTATTGTAGAAAGTCTTTGATGAACTTGTTAATTTGCACAATTCCACCCTCGGGGTGTATTTTAAACTTCTGTCTGAAGATTCGGCCAATGGGCCTATGCTTATGTAAATATTAATCCGAGTTCTATCTTTCCTTGCTCATTGCTCCTTTGGCTTTTTCCTTTGCCGCCTTCCCCTAGTTGCCGCTTTGCCAGCCGGCAAACCGCTCTACGGACTGCCGCTGGGCCAAATGCCTGGCTACTTTGGGGAAAACAAGTACTTGCCTTTCTTTGGAGTTTATTTAACAAG
The DNA here is from genome assembly GCF_002162155.2 of Triticum dicoccoides. NCBI lineage: Eukaryota > Viridiplantae > Streptophyta > Magnoliopsida > Poales > Poaceae > Triticum > Triticum dicoccoides. The sequence continues at coordinate 299,636,994 of NC_041383.1, read as the reverse complement.
TTGGACAGAAAGCAGTAAGCCGAATACTCGCGAGTCGGCTTGTAAGAAAGGGGGGCTGGAAACCAGCTTAGGCTATGTTGATGTTTTGGGTCCTTAGCCTTTTTTCGTGTGGACGCCCATTCATCCTTACTCCTGCCTACCAAACAGTCGCTCTGCGAGCTGTGGCTTCTGGAGGAGACGGCTTAGGCGCCGCACACTACTTGTCCGACTTCAGGAAACATTTCATAGCGCCAGACGGCGAATCCCTGGGCCGACTAGTCGAACCCGGCGCCAAGCGGCATAGCAAGAAGTAGCATACTTGAAGGCATAATCCTTATCATATAGATAATCAAAAGGGGCAGTCCCCGAGCTCGTCTAGGGGGGCCCAAAGTCTCGGTACTTTAATACAAAGGGGTAGCGTGATACATACTGAATCAACTGTAAAACCTTCGGAGGAGGTTTGCATTCCATGGTCGTTCCGACTCTTTGCCGGAGTCGTCTCTCTTGCGAGCTCGGGGGTTCTGAGCATCGATCAGGTAGTAGGAGTCATTGCCCAACACCTTGCTGACAATAAAGGGGCCTTCCCAAGGTGCCGACAGCTTGTGCTGGCCGGCTGTCCGCTCGATCAGTCAGAGCACAAGGTCGCCCTCTTGGAAAGATCTTGGCTTGACCTTCCTGTTGTAGTATCGGTGCAGGCTCTGCTGGTAGATGCCGGACCGACTGAGTGCCAACAGCCGGCCCTCTTCCAGCAGATCGACGCCGTCTTGACGTGCTTCTTCTGCTTCCTCCTCGGTGTACATGGTGACTCGCGGGGAGTCGAATTCTATGTCCGTCGGGATGACGGCTTTAGCACCGTAGATGAGGAAGAAAGGCGTGAAGCCGATTGACTTGTTTGGAGTCGTGCGCAGACTTCAGAGGATGGCTGGCAGCTCCTCGAGCCAACAGCCGGCCGAGCGCTCCAGTGGTTCAACCAGGCGGGGCTTGATGCCGGATAGGATGAGGCCGTTTGCTCGCTCTACCTGGCCGTTTGACTGCGGATGGGCGACGGACGCTAAGTCCAGTCGGATGCCCTATGTAGCGCAGAAACAGGCCAAGGCTCCTTTGGCAAAATTTGTGCCATTGTCGGTGATGATGCTATGTGGTATGCCGTACCGAGTCGTAATGTCGGTGATGAAGGTTACTGCAGTCGGACCATTCAATTTCTTGATGGGCTTCGCTTCTATCCACTTGGTGAACTTGTCCACTGTGACAAGTAGGTGAGTTAGGCCGCCTCGTGCCGTCTTGAATGGTCCCACCATGTCCAGGCCCCAAACCGCAAAGGGCCAGGCGATGGGAATGGTCTTGAGCGCCGAAGCCGGCTGGAGCGGCTTGGAATGGAACATCTGGCACCCCTTGCAGTTTTGGACTAATTCCTTGGCCTCTTCCAGGGCAGTCGGCCAGAAGAAACCGTGTGGGAAGGCTTTGGCGACGAGCGCCCTTGAAGCCGCATGGTGGCCACACTCGCCTTCATGGATGTCTCTAAGAATTGCTTGGCCTTGTTCTGCCTCGACACAGCATTGGTAGACACCAGTGACACTGCGCCTGACCAGCTCTCTGTTGACTATGGTATAGGCTGCCGGTCGGTGTTGCACTTGCCGAGCCAGGATTTCATCAGCTGGCAGCTCTCTGTTTACTAGGAACTTGAGGATGGGCTGGGCCCATGAGGGTGCTGCTACTTCTTCGATTGCCACTATTGCGACTTGGACAAGGGTGGCTGGGCTGGGAGGCGGCGGGCTGGGATCCGCGGCCGCTTGCTGGGTCGATGAAGTCCCTGGGCCGACTGGAGCAGTCCCGGGGCCGAGTTCTGAAGTCCCTGGGCCGGCTTTGACTGCGGTATTTTTGGAGCCGTCTGTGAGGATTCTTGTGCCGTCTGCCGGTGCTCTTGAGTCGGATCTGACTTCTTCGAGGGGAGCTGGCACAAAAATGGAGTCTGATTCTGGCGAAGGCTTGATAGACGGCTTGAGGAGGCGCTGAAGGGCGACGCCGGATGGTATTGCTTGATGAGTGGAGCCGACTCGTGCTAGGGCGTCTGCTTGGTCATTGTCATTTCTTGGAATGTGAAGGAATTCACACCCCTCGAAATATCCACTGAGTTGCTGCACCAGGAAGCGGTAGCTTGCCATGTTTGCGTCTTTGGCGTCCCAGTCGCCAGATGACTGTTGGACCACCAAATCGGAGTCGCAGTAGCACAGGATCCGTCGGATGCCGAGTTCTTTAGCAAGCCGGAGCCCGTGAACGAGCGCCTCGTATTCGGCAACATTGTTGGAGGCGGCGAAGTGGATCTGCAGTGCGTACTTGAGCTTGTCGCCTTTGGGGGAGGTGAGGACGATGCCGGCTCCCAGGCCGGTGCGCATTTTGGAGCCATCAAAATGCATTTGCCAATGGGTGGAGTCAGGTGCTGGCGGCAGGTACTGGGTCTCGGCCCAGTCGACAAGGAAGTCGGCCAGTGCTTGTGACTTGATGGCGGTGCAAGGCTGGTAGTAGATGGTGTAGGGAGCCAGATCTATGGCCCACTTAGCTACTTGGCCTGAAGCATCACGGCTTCCGATGATCTCGGCCAGTGGAGCGGTGCAAACCACAGTGATTGGATGCTCTTGAAAGTAAGGCTTCAACTTCTTGGCGGCGAAATGCACGTCGTAGCACATCTTCTGGTAGTGGGGGTAGTTCTTCTTGGAGGTCGATAGTACCTCGCTCAGGTAATATACCGGTCTCTGGACAGGGAGCGCCTTGCCTTCCTCCTTGCGCTCGACTATGACAACTGTGCTGACTACCCGGCTGGTGGCGGCAATGTATAGGAGCATAGGCTCTTTGGGAGTCGGAGCCGCCTGCACAGGGAGAGTAGTCAACATATTCTTCAACTCGAGGAATGCTTCATCCGCCTTGTGGTTCCACTCAAAAAAGGTGGTCTTCTTCATCAGTTGGTACAAAGGGAGAGCCTTCTCGCCCAGCCGACTGATGAATCGGCTAATGGACGCCAAGCAGCCGGTGAACTTCTGCACATCTAACAGTCGGCGGGGGACTGCCATCCTCTCGATGGATTTGATCTTTACAGGGTTGCACTCTATGCCGCGTTCAGAGACCAGGAAGCCAAGGAGCTGGCCAGCTGGTACTCCGAAGACGCACTTCTCCGGATTGAGCTTGATCTGGAATCGGCGCAGATTCTCAAAGGTTTCTTGGAGGTCTTCCAACAATGTTCCCCGCTTTTCCGTCTTCACTACCACATCATCCACATAGACGTGGGCATTTCTGCCGAGTTGCTTGAGGAGACACTTCTGCATGCAATGCTGAAAGGTGGCACCGGCATTCCTCAAGCCGAACGTCATAGTCAGGTAGCAGAAGGCTCCAAACGGTGTGATGAAGGCAGCTTCAGTCTGTCTGCTAGGTTTAGCTTGATCTGGTGATATCCTGAATATGCATCTAAGAAACTCAACAGCTCGCATCCGGCTGTGGAGTCTATCACCTGGTCAATTCTTGGCAGGGCAAATGGATCTTTGGGGCAAGCTTTATTGAGGCTTGTGTAGTCGATACACATCCGCCACTGCTTGTTCTTCTTCAACACTAGGACCGCGTTCGCCAGCCATTCTGGAAAGAACACCTCCATAATGAAGCCGGCCGCTAGGAGTCGGGCTATCTCTTCTCCAACAACTCTTCTTTTCTCTTCTGACAGGCGGCGCAAGGGCTGCCTGACGGGCTTCACATCAGATCGGACATGTAACTTGTGCTCAGCGAATTCCGTTGGTACACCTGGCATGTCTTTAGGGGACCATGCAAAGATGTCTCGATTCTCACGGAGGAAATCGATGAGCTCGCCTTCCTATTTGTTGTCTAGGTTTGTGCCTATGACAGCGTGCCTCTCCGGGTGCTCCGGGTCCAAAGGTATCCTCTTTGTTTCTTTAGCCGGTTTTAACGAACCATCAGCTTCTGACTCCTTGGGGTCGGGCGACATCTCTGGCTGCTTGCAGGCCATCGCCACAACCCGGTCAAGGAGCCGCCTTTCAGCTGCGATCACCAGGGACTCGGCCAACCGACTGCTCTCGGCCGCGCAGGCGGACGACTTCCTGTAGTCGCCAGCCACGGTCAGAATCCCCTTTGAACTGGGCATCTTCATCTTGAGGTAGGCGTAGTGGGGGACCGCCATGAACTTGGCTAAGGCAGGTCGGCTAAGCAGCGCTTGGTATGGGCTTTCAAGGTCCACCACTTCAAACCAGACTAGCTCTCGGCGAAAATGATCTTTGTCTCCGAAGAGGACGTTTATCTGGATCTTGCCGATTAGGGAGCAGGAAAGGCCAGGCACAATGCCGTGGAAAACAGTTCGGCTGCTTTGAAGCTGTTTCTGCTTAATTCCTAATTTCTCCATGGTATCCTTGTACAGGATGTTGATGCTGCTGCCTCCGTCTATCAACACTCGCGAGAAGCGAGCGGCCCGCCTATCAGTGGCCAAGGTAGCACTCAGAACCAAGGCGTAGGAGCCCGGATTCGGCATCACCTTTGGGTGATCTTCTCTGCTCCAACTGATAGGCTTCTCGGACTAATGCATAAACTCCGGAGTATCTGATGCTACTGCGGTCACTTCTTGCTGCTGCAACCGTCTGCTACGTCGATCATCATCCATACTGGTGAACACCACATAAGCTCCATGTTCTTCGGGGTATTCATCTTGTACGGCGCCGACTGGCCTGGCCGCCGGCTACTGGGGCGGTTGTGGAGGCGGCGGCCCAGCAGGCGGTGGAGGAAGGAGGCCGTCTCCCTTGGCGATTCTGGTGAGCCAGTGGCATTTCCGGGTGGTATGGTTTGACGGCTTCGCGCCGCTGTGGAACTTGCAGGGACCATCCAAAGTCTGCTCATAAGAGAAGGCCGGCAACCAGTTGGACTTGCTGCCCTTCTGCCGCTTCGCCGGAGGCTGCCCCTCAGGCTGTTGGTCTTCGACTGTCACGACCTGCCGACTGCTGGAAGTCGGCTGCGGGGCCTTGCGCTTGTGATCATTCTGCTGCTGTCGCCGACTGGTATCTCCAGCCGGAGTTCTGGGAGCCTGAGGGGCCACTTTGCCAGTCGCACTAACTTGAATCTCTATCTTCATGAAGGAGTCGGCGGTGGCATACTTGTCTGCAATGACCAGCAACTCGTCGAGGGTCTCGGGCTCGTCGCAGAGGAGCCGGTGCTTGAGGAGGGTGCCTTCTCTACACCCGGCGGTGAAGTACTCGATAGCCTGCACCTCGTGCACACCCTCGCAGGAGTTCCGAAGCTCACCCCATCGTGTGAGGTAGTCGCGTGTCGACTCGTCTTGGCCTTGCACGCACAAGGAGAGTTGTCGTGGCTTGGGAGGCAGCTTGTACGTGCTGGTGAAGTTGCGGATGAAAGCTTCAGTGAAGTCGACCCAACTGTTGATGCTGCGGGGCTTCAAACTGTTCAACCATGTCCGGGCCGTGCCCTGGAGCATTAGCGAAACGTACTTCATGGCAACACGCTTGTTGCCGTTGGCTATGTTGACTATTGTGGAGTAGTCAACCAGCCAATCTTCCGGCTTCATGGAGCCGGTGTACTTGGGTCTGTCTCGGGGGAGCGTGAACCCTTTGGGGAAGGGCTCATCTCGGATGCGGGGCCCAAAGCAGGGTGGACCCAGCTCGTCTTCTTCTTCCAGCGCCAGGGATCGGTGGGTCGGCCGATCCGGTGGCGAGCGTCGTTCTCTTCGACTCCCTCTCGACGGCCGAGGCGGTCATCGAGAGTCGGATGCTCGATAGGCGGCGGGGAGACTAGTCTTTCCCTTCGTGGTGGGGGAGGCAGGTAGTCGCCCTGCCGCTCCACTGCTCTTGGGCGGCCGTCTTGGTCGCGCTCGATGGTGATGCGAGTCCGACTGTGGCTGACAGCCGGATCCTTCTCTTTTCTTCCGCGGACTCCGCCAGTTGGCGTCCGAGACGTCGTGCCTTGATCTCGGCGGGGAGGTAAGTTGTCATTTTGTCGCTGCGGCGCCTCCGTGCGGCAGCCGGCTTCGTTCTGTGCCGCAGCCGCTTTGAGGAGTCGTTGGACTCGCTCGGTCATTAGGCGGCGCTCTTCGCCTTCGAAGTTGTCTAGCTCGTCTGCTGCCACCTGGGCGGCATGGATTTCTACGCAGGCATGGCATATCCGGGGCGATCGGCCCCGAACAGGTTGGCGACGGCCGCGCCGCGTTGTCGGACCGCGCCTAGGCGGCTAGGCCCAATTGGCGCTGGCGAGCCACCCACAGCGCGATCCATCTCACGTTGTAGGCCTCCGACAAGCGTCTCATGCTTGCCAGATTCTTCGCGCCTTCGACAAGCTGAAGGCGGCGTGCCTCCAGCGTCTCGGCGTCAGCGTCCTCCAGAATGGGCGTCGTCAGGTCTCGCAGAGCCGCGTCAAGCGGGTCATGAGCTCCTTCACCGGAGTGCTCGCCATGACTGATGACGAGCACTTCCGTGATGGAGCTTCCGCCTCTCGCCTCGCGAGGGAGCGGCTCGTCGTAGATCACCACGTTGGAGGGGAACGTGTCAAGTGACACACCGTCGGAGTCGACCAGCATCGGGTCAGTGGAGCCTATGGACTCCAAGTCCACGGCAGGCTCGCCGGCGACGTGAAGATGGTCGAGGAGGCTTTCGGGGCCGCCCGTGCCCGCATCGGATGCAGGCTCGTCGGAGATGCTAACCTCGCCGAGAAGGTCAGCGAGGCAGCTCGCCGCGCAGGCGTCGTCGACGTTTTGCAGCGCGTCAGGGCAAGTGCCATCGGGCGTGCCGGGTTGGCTATGCTCACGGGGGAGGAAAAGGGTTCCCGTCCAAAGCAGGTGTCCGGACGACGGTGCACCTCGCCCCACGGTGGGCGCCAAATGTCGGGGGTTGGGTGCGACATATGCCAAAGGATGGCTTATCATGGTGGGAGCGAGTAGAGCGTCGCCGGTGCCAGGAAACGGGATTAGGCGAAGGCATGCACGCCGGCGAATCTTACCCAGCTTCGGGGCTCTCCAGGGAGATAACACCCCTACTGCTGCTCTGCGGGGTCTCCGCAATCACTAAAGCGTAGTGACTACAAGGTCGCTCCTAGAGCTGTATTCTGGAGGTGGAAGGAGGCAAGGCTAGCCTTCTTCTTCCTATGTGATTTGGTCTAAGGCTAATGGATGCCAACCCTTTGCATGGGTGCCCCGGGGGGTTTATATAGGCCTACCCCCCGGGGATACAATGGTAATCCGGCTGGGCGCGGGTCCCAGCCGTCTGTCTCACAGGTCGTCGTCTTCTCCGCCGACTGATGGGGCCCGCCGACTCGCGGGCCCTGCCGGCGAGTTCGGCACTATAGTCGTGCCTCTGATGACGCAGGCTTGGTCATTGGATCGTGGCAACAGTGCCGCCGTCTATCGGGCGATCACTGTCGTTACTCCCAATCTTGTCTGGTTAATGGCGCGTGGGACCCGTGAGAGGGGCTTGGCCGACTTCGGGGAGCCGACTCCCACGGGGCCGCCTTTGGGGCGTATCCGCCGTCTTCTAGCTCTCACTGACTGGCAGGTCCGCCATCTCTGAGCCGTATAGGTAGGCCATCGTGGCCACAGTGCGTCGCGCACTGTGGCCGAGGTCAGGTCTGGCATGGCTACAGTGCCGGGCCACGCCAGAGATCTCCGGTGGTACGGCACACTGTAGCCACGCCGGCTCCTCGCAAGCAGGAGGTGACGGCCACGCCGTGGTTGTACCCGCAATGAGTGTAGAGTCGTGGGCCGACTCTCTATAGCCGGCTCCTCTGGGAGTCATCATCTGAGACTCGGTTCATGTGGGAGTCGTCATCTGAGACTCGGCTCATCTGGGAGTCGTCATCTGAGACTCGGCTCATCTGGGAGTCGTCATCTGAGACTCGGCTCATCTGGGAGTCATCATCTGAGACTCGGCTCATCTGGGAGTCGTCATCTGAGACTCGACTCATCTAAGAGTCGTCATCTGAGACTCGGTTCATCTGGGAGTCGTCATCTGAGACTCGGCTCATCTGGGAGTTGTCATCTGGGACTCGGCTTTGAGGGGCGCGGCCTGCCCCGATGTCTTGAAAGGTTCTGGGGCTCGGTTCAGCCTACCCGTGGCCCATTACTCCGACAAGCCCTTCTTATAGCGTTGCTAGTTGCAGGTGTAGTTGCAGGTTGTTCCATGTTGGGACATGGATATCTTGGGATATCACAATATCTCTTATTTTAATTAATGCATCTATATATTTGGTAAAGGGTGGAAAGCTAGGCCTTATGCCTGGTGTTTTGTTCCACTCCTGCCGCCCTAGTTTCTGTCATGTCGGTGTTATATTCCTTGATTTTGCATCCCTAACACGATGAGGGGTATGGGGCCCTCTTGACAGTTCGCCTTGAATAAAACTCTTCCAGCAAGGCCCAATATTGGTTTTCCATTTGCCTAATAACAACTAAAACTTAAATAGGGGATTTTCTCCGGACCCCTAGGATTTTTAATCAACCCCGGGCCAATGCTCCTCTAAGTGTTGGTCCAACCTGGGCGATGTTCGGCGCCCCCTGGGCAACCAGGGTTTCAGCCAACCCAACGTCTTGCCCATCCGTTGTGCCCTGAGAACGAGATATGTGCGGATCCTATCGGGATTTGTCGGCATACCGGGAGGTCTTGCTGGTTTTGTTTTACCATTGTCGAAATGTCTTGTGCACTGGGATCCCAAGTCTGATTGCATGTCCCGCGATGGAGGATTGTCTCCGCTGATTGTGAGCTTGTAATGGGCTAAGTTGGGACACCCTTGCAAGGTTTGATCTTTCGAAAGTCGTGACCTCAAATATGCGGCAGATGGGAGTTTTTAGTATCCGGTTGTAGAGAACTTGACACCACATTCGAACTAAAATACCCAACCGCATGTGTAACCGTGACGGTCTCTTTTCGAGTGGGACGAGAAGAGAACACGGTGGGGTTATGTTTGAATGTAAGTAGTTCAGGATCACTTCTTGATCATTACTAGTTTGCAACCGTTTGCGTAGCTTCTCATCTTGTTCTTGTACTCGTAAGTTAGCCACCATACATAGTCGCTTACTACAACCTCGGCAATTATCCATTACTTGCCCATTAAGCTTTGCTAGTCTTGATACCCATGGTAATGGGATTGCTGATTCCTCGTGGCTCACAGATTACTACAATAACTGTGGGGACCCCGACTCATAAGTCATGATCACCGAATGCACGTGTACGGTGATCCCAGAGATCAATGCTCAATGAACACACATAAGCTAAATAACAAGAGTATTACATCCATACATACCGTTTTACACAAGCAGGACCATTATGGTCAAGTCTTGAGTATATCATAGCAGCGGAAATCTCCATCGATAACTATGACCCATGCCATCTTCCTTAACCCTACAGGCATTCTGACTGGGAAGCGTCCTAGCTCGCGTGTTCGTCACCGAAGTGTTCTTCATCACGTCCTGTTCTTTCATGCTTGGCCAATAAAATAACCAGTGGCAAGCCAATGAGTACTTTGAATGTACTCGCAAGCAACCCAAGAGTGATAACAAAATAATTATGCAAAGCTCTACTGCTTAATTGGCATTGTGCAGAAAGCTAGTTTTTCTCATGCAAGTATGATCAACATTTATCAAGGACATGAATGCGTCTGCAACAAGTATCAGGAGGTTACAGACATCAACATCGAGAAAGAGTTATGAAAAACTCATGCTCAAGCTCATGGTGACTTCCTCACGAGTCACATCATCAATATCACCAAACTATGTTGTTTGTCAAATACATATGGACATAGTCTAAGCAGCAGCACCCAATCGTCCATGACCATGGACATGGCTATTCGAATAGTTTGACACTCTGCAGAGGTTGCACACTTTACCCACAAGATCCGGGAAGCTTTCGTGTCGTCCACAATCCGGCAGTACCTCAAGTACTCGGGGGAAGCACCCGATCACCATATTTCCCTAGGCGACACTAACATAGGGTCCACTCGTCTGTACACGGCCTTTTTGTATAAACATCAAGATATTGGGACTCTGCCCTTTTCATTATCACACATACACGCAGGGACCAACGGTCTGTCCGATGCCATGTGAAAACAGTCATGGCCGCTTATCCAAGCACGACCCGTCCCGAGAGTGACCTCATGTCACCCCCGTCACTAGTAATGTGGGCACCATGGTAGTATCGGCCTAGGTAATCAATAATGCCCTTTCCCATATAAGGGTAGAGTGGTTGCGCATGTAGGGTTGGGACAGTCAACAAATCTTAAATCTAATCCGTCTTTGTAAACAACACTTTCATCAAGCCTCGGTACACTACCTCTCCACCAAGTAGTGACCTAGTTCATCATTATCTCCCAGGAGCATTAGTGGCACCCACTGGACTATTTGCAAGTATGTCAACCACACTTGTTCCTTCCCATGCATAATCCTGACCCATTTTGCTCAGCCAACAACCATAGCATATTTCTACAACTCACCAACACAACTCTAAACAATGATAGAGTCATGAACAATGCAAGTATCAACAGGGTGTGCAATGAAGGCAAACCTAGCAAGGTTGCCATTCAAGATATCATGCATTCAACAAATCACGGAAAGAAATGTTACTATGATAAAAAGGCTTCATCATGGTCAAAGGGCTACTTGCATGGTTCATCAGAGTCTTGAAATCCTCTAGTCCTTCTCCAAGTACTCCGTCTACTTCGTCAACTAACGTTCGAAACAATCACAATAAGCAACACAACAAGGCAGAAAATAAAAGTGCTCTAAAAATATTAATTTGACTTTACTAGGACTTCTCTGGTTATATGGAAAATAACCAGAGTGGTTTCATTGGAATTGGATTAGTGGATATTTCTGAACATTTTGATATGATGGAATCAAGGGGTTTATGGATTTGTAAGAAGTGTACAGAAACATATTTTTGAAAAATGAGCAAAGGCACCCATTTAACAAACCATGTTTTTAGAAGCATCTAGGAGTTGGTTTCACTGGATTTGGAGCTCAAATGAATTTCCTATGAATTTGCAAAGTTCGCTATACATGAAAAAATAGACCATTATTTGAGGTGATACAGAAAGTATTAGTAAAAATGTTCCAAAACTAAGTTTTGAACTTATAGACATCTAGGTATTTGAATCATGGAATTTGGATCAAAAATGAGTTCTCTATGATTTTCTAAAGTCCATCACAGAAATGAAAAAAAATGAAAATTATTTAATTTGTGTGAGAAAAGGTTTCCTGGAAAAATGTGCATGTTGCACCACCAGGTACAGCATGATTTATGGAGTCACTAGAAATTTGAATCATGAAATTTGGATATCATTTGGATTATTTGAGGATTTTACAAGTCATCTGGGAAAAGAAAATAAGAAAAACGATATACCCTTATTCTGCGCACTGGGCGAGAGATAGGCATTGGGCCGGCCCAGCGGCTCAGCTGCGCGGGTGGTAGGGCAACGTGGAAGGCGCCCCGAACGGAGTACGCCTTTGCTTCGTGGGAAGCGGGTTTACTCCCAGTCCGTCTCCACTTAAACGGGCGGGGCCCGCCCACCGAGTCGCTGACGAGCGGGGCCCGGTGCTCAGGCCGTCTCCTACCTCCCGCTCGAACCAAGCAGAGGCAGGGTCGACGCTCTCCCGGGCGGCACGGGCCCCCTCCGACGGCGCCCGGCACACCAGCGGACTCAGCGCACCGCGGCGCACCCGTTTATGTGCTGCACGCCCACGGGGGAGCCCGAGAAGAGGAGGGCTTCAGGTGCGGCGGATCGAGGCAGATGGCGGGGTTTGGCAAGGCGAGAGAGGCACGAGGAGGAGAGGATGGAGTGCGGGGCGAGTTGGTGGTGGTGGTGAGGGGGCACTGGAGTGGCTAGGGAGAGAGGAGAGGCTCGGGGTAGCCCGAACTTAGGCGGAGTCCGGCGGCTCGGCTCCGGCCAAGGGGAGCGGCGGAGGGCTCGGCAAGAGGGTTGGATGGGTCTGGGTGACGTACGGGAGGGACAGAAGACGAAAGGGCTCCAGAGATAGGCCTTGGGCGGCCTTATATAGCGAGGCCGTGGCTCACCGTGGACGTCGCCTACGGGCACCCGCGGAAATGGCTGCAGTGGCCATGATAGGAGGCTCAGGGCTGTCTACGGCGTTCGTGGGAGTCGAGTAGGGCGCCAGGAAGGAAGAGAGGGAGCGGGGCAAGCTCCGGGTGGAGCCACGAGCTCGCACGCGCATTGGTGGGCTCGGGCGGCTCTGGGCACGCATGGCACGGGCAGGACAGAGAGGGGAAGGAGGGGGCCAGCATGGTGGCGTGTTGCGGACGTCGAGGCACCTCGACTGGCGCAAGGGGGAGGCTCGAGGTGGCCGGGGGCGCGGCGTCAATGGTCGGGACCACGCTGACGTGCTCTAGAGCGCGCAAGTGGCCGGCATCCGCGGCTTTTTCTCGCGTCCTCACGCACCCACTTGAGTCTGGCATCTGAAGGAGGAATAAACAAGAGGGGTGGAGGCCTTGGATGCTCTGGAACTTGCCAGGAGTGAGAGAGAGAGATGAGAAAGGGAGGGGGAGGTGCCTCTCCAGAGAGGAAAAATGGGTCTCTGCCCCCCTTAATCATTGCCCCTTGGGCAGCCAAGCATGCAGGAGGTAAAGGAGGAGCAGATGAGGCTATGGGAGCAAGTTGAGCACATGGAGATTAGTGGAAATGGACGAAACATGCATTTTAAGTTTCTGCCAGAAGGTGTTTGATGGTGGTTTGGGCAAGCAAATGGATTCCAAATGATATGAAGATTAACAGGATCAAGTGTCATATAGAAATGAGGTTGATCACCAAGTTGGAGCTCATTTGAAGAAAGTTGACAATGCAACTTTGGTAAACCTTAGAAATCAACATAAATGTACTTTCCAAGATTTAGCCATGCAAATCTATTCTCCTTGATGCACCACTTGGTGTAGTGTCATCATTTGAGGTTCTAAACATGTCCACAAAAGTTGAGATCAAAAGGAGAAAGTTGCCAATGTAGAGTTGTTCAAATTTGGTTCTGAACAGGAAGGGTTTTGGGGCACTTTGATCAAGATAACATTTTCTCAAACTTGTACCATTTGGTCTAGATGAATTATTAGACCATTTGAGCATGTTCACAAGGTTTGAGTACATTTGGACATGTTTGGCAATGTAAAGTTGCTCAAACTTCAAAATGGACAAAAATGATTTTGAGGGGATTTGATGATGTTATATTGTTCTCCAAGACATGATACTTGTAAAGATCATCAAACATGTCATATTTGACATGCTAGAATTTTCTTGGAATTTTTGGAGAATATTTCCTTTGTAAATATTTCAAAAGCTTGAAATATCCAGAAAGGGGTTTTGAGGGTTTTGACCAATATTTTGAACATGACCATGTGTTAAAACTCTTATATATGGAAAATATATGTCCACTAAGTTTCCCTGATTTTTCTCAAATATTTTTGAAGCTTTAAAATAATTTTAACCTATTAAAGACCATTTCTGGCCTTGAGAAAAAGCCTTTAAATAAAATAATAAAATAAGTTTTAAAATTATATATTTGGGGGTTTATGGGTGTCCTATATCTAATAGGAGTCAAATATATTTTTGAAAATATTTTTACTGCCCTTAATTAAGTACTTGCAGTGCAAATCTCAATTTAGGGGTTTTTGGAAAACTAATTTTTGAAAATACTATTTGGCCAAATTATTTTTGGAAGAAATTATGTTTATGTCCTATACACATGGCATGATCATTGGGAAAGGTTTTTGGATCAAGGAGAAGGACTATAAGAGTTGGAGGATTTATTTGATTTTTAGAGCACTTGCAAACAACAAACAAAAATCAAATCAAGCAAAGACCAAAACACACAAAAGTTTTTTGTCAAACCACAATTTATCATGATTTATTAGCTTAAGTGTTGTGCCATGAAAATCAGGGTGTGACAGACCTACCCCCCTTACAAGAATCTCGTCCCCGAGATTCCCAAACTTGGTGCGGAAAGGAATACGGAACTTAGATGCGGGGCAGTCTTCACGTCCTCATAATGCTTCTGCTTCCGTGTGGTGCTCCATTGAATCTTGAAATACCTGGTGTTGTAGCTTCGTGTATGACGCTCTCGGTTGATCCAAGTTGCTAAGGGGTCTCTCGCGTTAGGTCAGGTTGGATCGGGCTGGAGGTCGATGGCTCGGTGATCGATGTCCTTGTAGAGACCGGAATAGTTAGAATGTCGGAAACGTTTTTGGAGTGGTGGCGTGTGGAAAAACACTGTGCACATTGGGTGACTCAGCTGGTAATCCTAGCTGGTAGCCGTTTGCCCTTCGTCTTGTAGTGATTTTGGAGAATGCCGATAAATCTTGGTGTGAGCTTCCCTTTGACATGGAAATGCTTGGTTCCTTTGAGAGGTGGGGCTTGCAGATACACGTGGTCTCCAACGAGAAATTTCACTCCTTGACAATGGTGGTTGGTATAGTTCTTCCTCCTTGACATGGCGGTCTTTAGAAATCCCCTAACTAGCTGAACGGTTCTTCTTCCATCTTCGGGTGGACAGGTATGTCCTCAAATAACGATGACAACCAGCTTGTTCGAGTACTCCGTGAAGAGTTGCCCACGGGGTACATAGGGTATAGGTTGGGGTATCGGTGGTGGTCACGGTTGAGTATTAGTTAGGGTCTTCTCGACCTAAAGTCAAGTCCCAAGGTCATGATCCTACCATGATGTGGCTTGGTAAGGCTTAAGGGTCTCAAGGATTCTAGTGTGCGAGTGAATGTTTATCACCCCATCCTTGAGCACAGTTTCTGAGATGCTAATTGTGCTATCTAGTCCTCCAAACAGATCACCTTATACCACTGAAAGTACCAACTCGTGTAGGTCAGCTCCAATCATTACCCATGCTATTATTATTCCTCATGACTCTCGAGAGGAGGTCTAACAAAATCATATATGTCTACAACCCCCAAACTCATATGTATGCCTACCCCTAAAAATCCATGGGTAGAATATACAAGCTGCTAAGCTTGAACGTGACAGTCCAAGTGCTCAACCTATTCTTCCAAGATCTAAGATAAAGCATCTCTATCCTAAGGAAACACGTCGTAAGCCACTCCAAAACCTTGTTTCCTTCCTATGAATCAACTCCAACAACCCATACACCAATCACTACATGATCCGATAGTTCTACAAATCCAATCTCTATGGTGTTCCACAAAATCTTCTAATATCCTATAATTATTAAATCCTTGAAAAGGGCTAGCCTTACAATAGTCAGTCCACCAATTTCCATTACCATGGTCGAGTAAACTCCAAAGTCAGGCGTATATAGATCCCTAAATCAACTCCGACAATTAATCCAATCTCCTAGTTTATCATCCACCGAGAAACATGGTATCATGATCGAGATCATCAGTCTAAATACAATTTACTCCGAACCATGTAGACATACATCATCATCTATATTCAACTAGAATCACCTACTTAAATCCAAATCTCATGTCCAACGAGAATTTCTTCACCTTTCCCCAAGTCGTTATTGCAATATCATCTATCTCCTTTCAATACCCCCTGGCTAAGTCAAATCCTTATACTGCCAAGAATCTTTAGCTTGCGATCTTAATTGTCCTACTAAATCCAATTTACTCGGGGGTAATGAAAGTCATGCTATCTTATTAACATGATCCCACCAAGTTCTTCTACCAATATGAAAGCCTTATGATCCACCAAGGAGTCTCAGATAATTCCTCAAGGTCACTAATATAAACTCATCAAGTCATTAGTCCTCTATTCATATATCCTCAAATTGGTCTTTCCTATGACATCGTCAGTCCTTGTGCTATATTAGGGTGTCAATGTGCTTGTTCACTATGTCCACTAGTTCCATAATGAACCCAGTGCAAGGTTATGGAGGTTTAACTGGTTCTCTCGCAATTCCGGGGGTTAGGCACATGATTAAGGGTTCGTGCTGGAGTATCTCGTGAAGTCTCCAAGGGTCTAGGGATGGGTTCTGATCTGGAGGGTTAAACATAATTCTACGGGGTTGCACTTGGTCGTAGAGATCGTAGCAGAAGTCTTTATTGGTAGTTGGTTGCCGAGGTAGAATCCTTGGTGTAGCTTATCTTTCCGGTCTTCAGTTGAGGAGAGAGAGATGAGAGGGAAAAGTAGCATAGAGGAGGGGGATGCCTAAAGGGGGTTCTATAGTCCAAGTGCAAACAAACGGGTGCCGAAGGGCCAAACACAAACAATAAAATAAGGCAGGTGATATAGCCGCGTACTAGTTGCCTGGGGCAAAAGGGCGACTGATATCAAAACATAAACAATTAAAAGCAAGCAACACACAATCATGGTTCTATTCGAACCATCATATGTACTCGACTGTGCATAGGGGGTACACGACTCATCCTACCCTAGGGGTTCTCGGATTCAGTAGTCATGCTTTGCTCCGTGCCCGTGCAGTCTTCTGAGTTTTCCTCAGGTGTCGCTACATCTCCTGTAGTTGTTTGATGGAACGATCCAGGTTGAGCCTGAAGAGTCTTCAGCAACTTCTCGCATGTTGAAGTGATGGGGTGTGGCTCCTCGTAGCTGGCATTGACTTGGTCTCCTCTTGTCTTCTTAATCACGACGATCCCTCTTGCCTTCTAAGGTGTTGATTGTACCAGGTAGGCAATCCTTTATGTAATGACACTAACAACGCATAGTAGAGGTCCAATCTGCCGGACACACTGTTGCCAGTATCGTCACCGAGAGCGGGGGATGAAGAGAACCGTTCTCCTGCTCACTATAGTGAGGCGGACCGAATGGCTAGGTTCTCATCCACCGGTGGTTGCCGATGCAACAATGATAAGGGAAGGGTTGCTCTACTAGCGATGTATATCATGATCTTGCTTATCCTATGCCCTGGTCATCATAGGCCAAGGTTTCATAATCCTGGGGAAATTTCAAAGGTGTCACCATCCTCTGGGTCTTCATGTCCTCATTCCTTGAGGTCGTACCTTCTGTTGGCATCGTCTTGCTGTGGTGTTGCCAATCTTGTGTTCATAAGAGGTGGGTGAGTGTCTGGCAAGGCATCTCCCTTCTAGATTATCCACGAGGATTACAAGGAATCCCGTGGTCAGGGGCATAAGGATTCTAGCGACCATTAAATTTGAAGGGGAAGAGGAAAGTATATATTAGTTTTCAAAAAACTCAGAAGGGGAAGAGAAGTATAGATAGTTTTGAAAATTAGTAATAGTTTTGAAAATAGCTTTACCCTAACTAACGACCATGCTAACTAAGGCTTCCTACAGTCAGGATTGCTCTGATACCAGCTCTGTGGGGACCCTGACTCATAAGTCGTGATCACCGAATGCACGTGTATAGTGATCCCAGAGATCAATGCTCACTGAACACACAGAAGCTGAATAACAAGAGTCTTACATCCATACATACCGTTTTACACAAGTAGGACCATTATGGTCAAGTCTTGAGTATATCATAGCAGCGGAAATCTCCGTCGATAACTTGGACCCATGCCATCTTCCTTAACCCTACAGGCATTCTGACTGGGAAGCGTCCTAGCTCGCGTGTTCGTCACTGAAGTGTTCTTCATCACATCCTGTTCTTTCATGCCTGGCCAATAAAATAACCAGTGGCAAGCCAATGAGTACTTTGCATGTACTCGCAAGCAACCCAAGAGTGATAACAAAATAATTATGCAAAGCTCTACTGTTTAATTGGCATTGTGCGGAAAGCTAGTTTTTCTCATGCCAGTATGATCAACATTTATCAAGGACATGAATGCGTTTGCAACAAGTATCAGGAAGTTACAGACATCAACATCGAGAAAGAGTTATGAACAACTCATGCTCAAGCTCATCGTGACTTCCTCACGAGTCACATCATCAATATCACCAAACTGTGTTGTTTGTCAGAAACATATGGACATAGTCTAAGCAGCACCACCCAACCGTCCTTGACCGTGGACACGGCTATTCGAATAGTTTGACACTCTGCAGAGGTTGCACACATTACCCACAAGATCCGGGAAGCTTTCGTGTCGTCCATGATCCCGTAGTACCTCAAGTACTCGGGGGAAGCACCCGATCACCATCTTTCCCTAGGCGACACTAACATAGGGTCCACTCATTGGTACACGGCCTTTGTGTATAAACATCAAGATCTTGGGACTCTGCCCTTTTCATTATCACACATACACGCAGGGACCAACGGTGTGTCTGGTGCCCTGTGAAAACAGTCATGGCCGCCTATCCAAGCACGACCCCATCCCGAGAGTGACCTCATGTCACCCCCGTCACTATTAATGTGGGCACCATGCTAGTGTCGTCCTAGGTAATCAATAATGCCCTTTCCCATATAAGGGTAGAGTGGTTGCGCATGTAGGGTTGGGATAGTCAACAAATCTTAAATCTAATCTATCTCTGTAAACAACACTTTCATCAAGCCTCGATACACTACCTCTCCACCAAGTAGTGACCTAGTTCATCATCATCTCCCAGGGGCATTAGTGGCACCCACTGGGCTATTTGCAAGTATGTCAACCACACCTGTTCCTTTCCATGCATAATCCTGACCCATTTTGCTCAGCCAACAACCATAGCATATTTCTACAACTCACCAACACAACTCTAAACAAGAATAGAGTCATGAACAATGCAAGTATCAATGGGGTGTGCAACGAAGGCAAACCTAGCAAGGTTGCCATTCAAGATATCATGCATTCAACAAATCATGGAAGGAAATGTTACTATGATAAAAAGGGTTCATCATGGTCAAAGGGCTGCTTGCCTGGTTCATCAGAGTCTTGAAATCTTCTAGTCCTCCAAGTAATCCGTCTACTTCGTCAATTAACGTCGGAAACAATCACAATAAGCAACACAACAAGGTAGAAAATAAAAGTGCTCTAAAAATATTAATTTGACTTTACTAGGACTTCTCTGGTTGTATGAAAAATAACCAGAGTGGTTTCATTGGAATTGGATCAGTGATTATTTCTAAACATTTTGATATGATGGAATCAAGGGGTTTATGGATTTGTAAGAAGTGTACAGAAACATATTTTTGAAAAATGAGAAAAGGCACCCATTTAACAAACCATGTTTTTAGAAGCATCTAGGAATTGGTTTCACTGGATTTGGAGCTCAAATGAATTTCCTATGAATTTGCAAAGTTGGCTATACATGAAGAAATAGACCATTATTTGAGGTGATACAGAAAGTATTAGTAAAAATGTCCCAAAACTAAATTTTGAACTTATAGACATCTAGGATTTTGAATCATGGAATTTGGATCAAAAATGAGTTCTCTATGATATTCTAAAGTTCATCATAGAAATGAAAAAAATGGAATTTATTTAATTTGTGTGAGAAAAGGTTTCCTGGAAAAATGTGCATGTTGCACCACCAGGTAGAGCATGATTTATGGAGTCACTCGAAATTTGAATCATCAAATTTGGATATCATTTGGATTATTTGAGGATTTTACAAGTCATCTGGGAAAAGAAAATAAGAAAAGGTTATACCCTTATTCTGCGCACTGGGCGAGAGATGGGCATTGGGCCGGCCCAGTGGCTCAGCTGCGCGGGTGGTAGGGCAACGTCGAAGGCACCCCGAACGGAGTACGCCTTCGCTTTGCGGGAAGCGGGTTTACTCCCGGTCCGTCTCCACTTAAACAGGCGGGGCCCGCCCACTGAGTCGCCGACGAGCAGGGCCCGGTGCTCAGGCCGTCTCCTACCTCCCGCTCGAACAGAGCAGAGGCACAGGAGGAGAGGCTGAGCGGGCGTCGGCGCTCTCCCGGGCAGCACGGGCCACCTCCAGCGGCGCCCGGCACACCGGCGGACTCAGCGCGCCGCGGCGCACCCGTCCATGTGCTGCACGCCCACGAGGGAGCCCGAGAAGAGGATGGCTTTAGGTGCGGTGGACCAGGGTTGACGGCGGGGTTTGGCAAGGCGAGGAAGGCATGAGGAGGAGAGGATGGAGTGCGGGGCGAGTCGGTGGTGGTGGTGGGGGGCACTGGAGTGGCTAGGGAGAGAGGAGAGGCTCGGGATAGCCCGAACTTAGGCGGAGCCCGGCGGCTCGGCTCCGGCCATGGGGAGCAACGGAGGGCTCGGCGAGAGGGTTGGCTGGGTCTGGGTGACGTACGGGAGGGAGAGAGGGCGAAAGAGCTCAAGAGATAGGCCTCGGGTGGCCTTATATAGCGAGGTCGTGGCTCACCGTGGACGTGGCCTACGGGCACCCGCGGAAATGGCTGCAGTGGCCACGGGAGGAGGCTCGGGGCTATCTACGGCATTCGTGGGAGTCGAGTAGGGCGCCAGGAACGAAGAGAGGGAGCGGGGCGAGCTCCGGGTGGAGCAACGAGCTCGCGCGTGCATTGGCGGGCTTGGGCGGCTCTGGGCACGCGTGGCACGGGCAGGACATAGAGGGGAAGGAGGGGGCCAACATGGTGGCGTGTTGCGGACGTCGAGGCACCTCGACTGGTGCAAGGGGGAGGCTCAAGGTGGTCGGGGGACGCGGCATCAACGGTCGGGAGCACTCTGACGTGCTCCAGAGCGCGCAAGTGGCCGGCACCCACGGCTTTTTCTCACGTCCTCACGCGCCCACTTGTGTCTGGCGTCTGAAGGAGGAATAAACAAGAGAGGTGGAGGCCTTGGATGCTCTGGAACTTGCCAGGAGTGAGAGAGAGATGAGAAAGGGAGGGGGAGGTGGCTGTCCAGAGAGGAAAATGGGTCTCTGCCCCCCTTAATCATTGCCCCTTGGGCAGCCAAGCATGCAAGAGGTAAAGGAGGAGCAGATGAGGCTGTGGTAACAAGTTGAGCTCATGGAGATTAGTGGAAATGGACGAAACATGCATTTTAAGTTTCTGCCAGAAGGTGTTTGATGGTGGTTTGGGCAAGCAAATGGATTCCAAATGATATGAAGATTAACAGGATCAAGTGTCATATAGAAATGAGGTTGATCACCAAGTTGGAGCCCATTTGAAGAAAGTTGACAATGCAACTTTGGTAAACCTTAGAAATCAACAGAAATGTACTTTCCAAGATTTAGCCATGCAAATCTATTCTCCTTGATGCACCACTTGGTGTAGTGTCATCATTTGAGGTTCTAAACATGTCCACAAAATTTCAGATCAAAAGGAGAAAGTTGCCAATGTAGAGTTGTTCAAATTTGGTTCTGGACAGGAAGGGTTTTGGGGCACTTTGATCAAGATAACATTTTCTCAAACTTGTACCATTTGGTCTAGATGAATTATTAGACCATTTGAGCATGTTCACAAGGTTTGAGAATATTTGGACATGTTTGGCAATGTAAAGTTGCTCAAACTTCAAAATGGACAGAAATGGTTTTGAGGGGATTTGATGATGTTATATTGTTCTCCAAGACATGATACTTTTCAAGATCATCAAACATGTCATATTTGACATGCTAGAATTTTCTTGAAATTTTTAGAGAATATTTCCTTTGTAAATATTTCAAAAGCTTGAAATATCCAGAAAGGGTTTTTGAGGGTTTTGACCAATATTTTGAACATGACCATGTGTTGAAACTCTTATATGTAAAATATATGTCCACTAAGTTTCCCTGATTTTTCTCAAATATTTTTGAAGCTTTAAAATAATTTTAACCTATTAAAGACCATTTCTGACCTTGAGAAAAAGCCTTTAAATAAAATAATAAAATAAGTTTTAAAATTGTATTTTTTGGGAATTTATGGGTGTCCTATAGCTAATAGGAGTCAAATATATTTTTGGAAATATTTTTACTGCCCTTAATTAAGTACTTGCAGTGCAAATCTCAAGTTAGAGGGTTTTGGAAAACTAATTTTTGAAAATACTATTTGGCCAAATTATTTTTGGAAGAAAATATTTTTATGTCCTATACACATGGCATGATCATTGGGCAAGGTTTTTGCATCAAGGAGAAGGAGTATAAGAGTTGGAGGATTTATTTGATTTTTAGAGCACTTGCAAACAGCAGACAAAATCAAATCAAGCAAAGACCAAAACACACAAAAGTTTTTGTCAAACCACAATTTATCATGATTTATTAGCTTAAGTGTTGTGCCATGAAAATCAGGGTGTGACAATAACAGTTGCAGCTAGAGGTAATGCGATCATCTAACGTGACAACGATGTATGCTTGTCTTGGAGTTCTTCTTTTGCTTCTTCTTTGATCAAGGGATTTAGGTTCCGGGTCGGGAGCCTGGGCTAGCAGAGTGGATGTCGTCCTCCTTTTTAGTTTGATTTCATCCGTAGTCGGATCCTGCTCTTCTGCTTGATGAATGCCATGTATTGATGTATTGTTGTATGAATGTTGTAACTTGTGGCAAGAGTAAGCCTTTATCCTGTATTCTCATCTATTCGGTACATGGTATGTTGTAATGATATCCACCTTGTGATGCGCTCAAAATGCGGTTGTGCCCCGATCATGAATTCATCACGTGTGTCACAGCCCTAGCTCAGCCCCTGTTGCCTTGCTTGATTCTCGTGTCATCATGTTTACAATTCAAATGAATTTGAATTGGAGATGACAGAACCACCAGCACCCCCTTAATCCAACTAGGGTTTACTAAAATCTTTTTCAATGAACCTGAAATGCCCTTCTAAAATGTTCATCATCTTTGCCATGGTCTAGAACTTCTGACAAAAATGGTGCACAATTTTCTAGGACAACATAAGGTCACTGAATTAAATCATATGCTATTTGCATTTGGACAATTAAATGCTATAATATATCTTAAATGTCCAATTAATCTGAATCTAAAATGTTTATTGTTGGATATATTCTAAACAGTAGGCTTGAGCAAGTTTCATGAATTTTGGAAGGGTCTAGTTTTTTTAGAAAAGCCTTAAAGATTACAGAGAAATAGGAAAAATAGAAAATAAAAGAAAGAGAGAGAAGGACTTACCTGGCTTACCTGGACGGCCCAGTAGGCAGCCCACCTGGCCGGCCCAGCCCAGCGCCGCTGCCAGTCATCTCCCACCTCTCGCTAGTAGGACAAGAGGCGTGTGGCTGGCGTGCGCGCCCACGCGCCCCGGCCACCTCCTGCTTGCCGCTCCCCTCGACACCCTGTCCTTCTCTGGTGGCGCCACGCATCTCCTGCCCCTCTCTCTCACTCTCGCTCGTCCTCGTCCCCTCTCCCTCTCGCTTCTGCGCTCACCAAGAGGAGGCCGTCGTTAGACACAGCCACTGCCTCCCCCTCGGCTCTTCGACGTGCCCACGAGCTTCGCCTTGATGCCCTCGCCCTCTCCACCAAGTCAAGCGCCTGCAGAACGTCTGAAGCGACGCCACCGTCTCCGTTTTCATCGTCGGTCGCCGAAGATCCCCCTCGCTGCTCCGCTCGCTCTGGTGCCTCCCTGAGCTCGTGAACGGATCCATTCGACGCATTGTGAGCTCCTGTGTCGATCCCCCCTCTCTCCTGGCTCGTTTTCTTCATCTAACGCTGATGCCCGTCGAAGCCGAGAGCTCTTCGTCGCCGGCCATGTCACCGCCATGGCCACCGTTTCCTAGAGCTGCAACCGAGCACACAGTTGTGCTCAGTGCACTCCCAGGTGCCGAGCACACCCACCAGATCCTCAGGTTGTGCTCCGTAGCCCCGTTTCTGTGCATGCCTGAACTTCGGCCGCCCCCTACCTCGATGCCGGCGTCATCTCCGGCCACCCCCTCACACACCGCTTGCTCCACTCGATGCGCGAGTTCACCACCAGCAGCATGTAGATGCCCTCCGCGGACCATTTGGTCGCCGGAGGAGGAATCCCGACGCCCTCCGACGTCTCTTGCATTGACGGCGACGAGCCGTGGACCAAGTCCGGCGAGGTTGACTCGTTTGACCTGGGGTTTGATCCCCCAGGGTCACTGATGCACGGGCCTACCCCTGTTAATCTTTAGATAGATTTAGGTTAGTGCTAATTAACCCTGACAGTTAGTTTAGATACTGACTAGTGGGCCCATGCCCTATCTAACCTAGGTTTGTGCTTAACCTAACACTAACTAACTCAGTTAATTAACCGAGTCACTAACTAGTGGGCCCCACTGGTCAGGTTTGACCTAGACGGCGCTTATTGACCTGTTGAGGTCAACATGACCTAATGCTGATGCAATAAGTCATTTTCTGGATTAAACTTAATTTAGGAAATTCTAGAAAATGCCCTAAGCTTGTAAAAATCATAGAAATTAATCTATAACTAAGAATGAAATAAATTATATATCAAAAATGATCAGAAAAATCCAATCTACCCATCTACACTAGTTTCATGCATGTTAAAGCTATTTAAACCTGCTATTATATCAAAACATGATAATGCACTTTATAAATTCATAGTTTGAGTTTGAACTTGAACCTTGGGTTCAAAATAACTCAAACCCATCTGGTTGTAGTTGCATTAGGCCAACCCACTCATATTGCCATGTCATGATCATGCATCATATTGTGCATTGCATTGATTGTGTTCCTTCTTTGTTGCCGGTGGTTGTTCCCTCTCGATAGACATGTTCCGATGATGAGTTTGATGACATAGATGAAGAGCTATATCATCTTCAGAAGAGCCAAGCAAGCAAAATCGCCTTGTTCATTCCGGTACGATCCTACTCTATTGCTCCTGCTCTCTTTTATTGCATTAGGACAACAATGATTCAACTGTTACATGCTGCGTAGTTGAACCCCTTTCCTCTGCATGACCTGTCATTGCCATAGTAAATAGATGAAACCCACTAGCATGAGTAGGAGTTGTTTGAGCCCTGATGTGCCTAGTCATTCATGCTTGTTTGTCATGCCTACTATGCTTAGAGTTGTGTCAGGTCTGATTCATCGGGGATGAATTGGAACAGTGATGAACATGTCCTACTGTGTGTAAGCTAAGTGTGTGAACACGATTTGGTAAAGTTAGCGGTGAGAGGCCATGTAGGAGTACATGGTGGGTTGTCTCATTGAAGCCGTCCTCAGGAACTGAGTTCTGTGCTTGTGATCCAAGATTAGCTACTACCACGCGTTGGGCCCAAAACCAATGGACTCTCTCGTCTTCTTAACCACCCTTGTCCTCTCTCCAGGAGTTGTAAGTAGTTTCTGGTGTTTCTAGCATGCTGGAGGCCATGCGTAGCGCTGACCCGAGGGGTGGGCTATGATGCGGTAGGCACGTGGCACGGTGTATCGGGCACCCATTTGGTGTCTTGGGAACCCTGCACACATCGTTCAGGGCCGTATGTGGAAACCTCGGCTGGACTCCCTACGGATGGAACCTGAATAGGCAATAAACCATGGCCGACACCCTCGTTGGGCTTCTGCTTAAAGGTTGCCGAGTACATGTCGTGTAAACAACGGTAAGTGGTGAAGAAGTACACCCCTGCAGGGTTAACATCATCTATTCGAATAGCCACGTCCGCGGTAAAGGACTTCTGGTTGTCTATACAGTTCATAGACAAGTGAAAGTGGATATTGTAAAATGCGCAAGATAAGCGTGAGTGCTATGGATGGCGTTCTCGCAGGGAGACGGGAGTGGATCCATAGTGGTGTATTCATATGGTGAATATGTGGACTCATGTGCGCCACCTCAAAGGAGTTACAAGCAGTTGTAGTTCAGGATAGCCACCAATCAATGTTGTCTTGCTGCAGTTAAACCCCACCATCCCTTTGTTGATAATGATGCATATGTAGTTAGTTCTGATGTAAGTCTTGCTGGGTACATTTGTACTCACGTTTTCTTAATTTATGTTTTTGCAGAGAGACTTCAGTCTCGCTAGTAGTTCCGCGTGGACTTCGAAGTTTATCTTTGTACCTCAGCTACGATCTTGTGCCCTCGGCAGGATCTGATAGATAGTTAGGCGTCTTAGTCTTTTTCATTTGTAGATGTCTGTTTTCAGACATGATAAGCTTTCGCATGTGCTTTGACTTGTATGCTCTGAATGTTGGGCCATGAGACCTATGTTTGTAATACTTGGCTCCTTGGAGCCTAATGAATAAATACTTTGAATCATAGAGTTATGTTGTGATGCCATGTTGTATTTGCACATATCGAGCATATCGTGTGTATGATTTGAAATGCTTGGCATGCGTGGGATCTGACAACCTAGTTGTTCATCCTTGGTAGCCTCTCTTACCAGGAAATGTCTCCTAGTGCTTACACTGAGCCATGGTAGCTTGCTACTGCTCCGGAACACTTAGGCTAGCCAGCATGTGTCCTTCTTCGTTCCTATGTCTGTCCCTTCAGGGAAATGTCACGCGTTGTTCGTTTAAGTCCATGTAGCTTGCTACGACTTGGGTTCATACATTGTTGATCGACACGTTCGTTGTTGGGTCATGTATGTCGGTCCCTATAAGTTAGCGCCACTTTGGGTCCATGACTAGTCATGTCAGCCCGGGTTCTTTGACATATGGATGCTAGCGGCACTATCATATACGTGATACAAAAGGCGCAAACGGTCCCGGGCCAGGTAAGGTGGCACCCATGGGAATACCGTGCGTGAGGCCGCAAAGTGATATGATGTGTTACGTTCTAGATCGGTGTGACTTAGGATCGGGGTCCTGACAGCTTTGGTATCAGAGCCTGGCTGCCTGTAGGATTACCAAGCAAAACTGGTCGAAGTTGAGTCTAAAAATTCTCTAGTTATATAAGGGAACTGTTTGTGGATGGGAACCTAAGGCTCTTTTTACTCCATACACCTTATGCCCTCTAATCCGAGTCATCCTATCTTTCCTACGGGGTTAAGAACTAGGCACTCTCTTCCTTCTATCAGGATCACGTGTTACTAATCCGTAGACTTTTAGGATTGATGGATTCAAGCCTCAGTTCAGTCCCTACTATTTTCATGTGTTCATAACTGGCCTCAGAACCTTGATATTGTGCTTCTGAGTGGTCATGCCACCATTTTGCAAGATGCCTCAAATCTTCCTGAGCATTTACAACCGTTATGTTGTCCGAGTCGTCCCAGGTTTCTAAACAATCTGATGCATTTGCAAAATCCTTTCCATCTAGTTTCGATGTTCCTTAGGCAAGATTAACCACACTAATCAGTGAGTTGAGGTACTTTATTGCCTCTATGTATATGTTGGAGCTATTATTATGACCCTAGGTGTCTAGAGTATCACCTAGTAATTCGTCCATGTGTTTGTATCCACAGTGTGTTGATTCTGGCCATTATTCTTGAAAGCATCCCGTGATGCCACTTAGTTAGTAGGTATTCTATTCCTGGGTTTTTGAACCCAAGATTCATCCTACTTATTTCATGGTGTTAGTGTTTGCTCATTCCTTTAGGTTATTAGTAACCTTTGTGATAGTCCTCAAGGTCCATGGTATACCATTCTTCCAAATACCATTAACCATTTTTGGCAGAAGTTCTTTTGAACCAAAAGATCACAATAAGAGTGCTCTTGATGAGTTCTCCATTCTGCATTCTGAGTCTGATAGTCCTACCTTTCTGCATGGGTTATCCGGAAGAGACCTGCTGAACTTCGTTCGACATGCTAAACCATGCATCCACAACTTAGATAATCATATGTTCCTTGAGTTGTCCACCTTTAGTTGTATTATGACCCTCGTCTATCAATTGATAGTCAGGAGTAGTCGTGCACTCGTTTTCATCGATGCCTTTTACTCCTGTGGTCCGCCAAGCCATTCTGTTCCGGAATGACTAGCAGAAACAAACTTCAGTACCTTATCCATTTTCGGGATTCGGTCAAAGCAGTCGTACTCCCCAGATCAAATTGCTAATCCAGCTTTTGTTCTATTCTACCTTGGAGTATTACCATCTTTATAGTAAGAATATCATGGGAATTGCACACCATCCTATGAACTCTTGATACAGTGTTACTTCTCACCATCATTATTCATTTCTCGGTCCCCACGTTATTGTAACCGGAACACCGACAAGTGAATCGTGATGTGTGAAATCTATATTTCCAGCAACTTTGTTGCTTGGTAGTTAATTGGGCAATAACCTCATTCTTAGCGTGTTGATTATTGAATCATCACCCTAAGGTTGATCGTGCTACCTAGTCCTTATTTCTGGTGCACTCTCCGATCAATGAGTTAGGATTGTGTCAATCCCTTGCTTTTTTGATCATATTGTCTTGTCTCGAAAGCAAGATTGTTCTCAAGCTTAGTAACATATCGGTGGTTCGTGATTTTCTGAATGACTTCTCAGAAGTATCACCAGGTTGTCACCTGACCGCTATGTTGAGTTCGTGATCAAGTTGGTTTCTCTATGAACCACCCCTTCTCCAAGAATCTGTGTCGGATACCCCGAGCTAGTTGGTTAAGCTAAACAACAACTTGGAGAGTTGGAAGATAAAAGCTTGCCCGACTTAGCTCATTTTAAGGGATATTTTGTGTGTGTGTGTTGAAGAAAGATGATATCTTCATCGATTGATCCTCGTGATCAATTATCGACGCTATTGTTTTATCCAATCATTGATTTGAGTATGGTCTATCATCAAATCAAATCAGAACCAACGAAATTGTAATGTTGTCTTACTTGTGGTTGATCCCTCAAGCATACACCATTATATCTTTGGGTCCGACCGATGCTATCACCTTGTTCACATAATTGTGGAATTCCACTTATATGGAAACCTGGATGAATTGTTGTTGAGCCCATCAGCAACATTGTTATCTTCTCCATGATTTGTCTGGAACATCCAGTTAGTATTGGAAACTTTATCAGCATTATCTTCATATCACATTCATGAAGCATATGCTTGTATGAAAGGAGTGACATTCTCTAATTCACGTGCACATGATGTAAGTTGCCGTCGTGGATCCGCGAACGATTGTTTTTGCTTCCTCTGGAATCGTCCCAAGTTGGTCATGCATAGGTGCGAAGTACTCTATGGTTTGGTAGGTTGGCCACCTCCATTCTATATGTGTTCCTAGCACACCAAGCCACTGATTGATTTTTTCAAGGATAATAAGTTCTAAGTGCTAGTCCTGAAGGTACCAGCAGGATTTGTACAAGATTTTGTTATCCTCGATGATGGTTCCCAACCAGAACTCGGTAGTGTTTCGTTGTAAGACTACCATGTGATCATGCTTGTATGGGACAACATGTTCACATGTTTGTACCAGAACCAGCTCGTATTTTGGAGCTTGCTATCGTAGTTCATTTCCCGAGAATCTCGCAACGTCATCTCGTCGATTTGTTTTGCAAACTTTCATTTTTTTCCTACTAGACTTGATGAGTCTGGAATATCATGTTACCAACCAGATCTGAGTCTCAGGCAAATATGATGGTTGGAATTTTTCCAAGATCTACTATGTAGGTCCTGACAAGGTTGATGTTCTGGCCGACACACCTAGTCAGAAGATCTATTATTGTAGTATCTTGATTGAGTAAGTTGGTCACCTCCCCATGAGGATTTTGTAGGATTTACTTTCGTAGTTATTCCTTATGGATTCTTGTGCTCCCAAAGTACGACCTTTTACTTGATGTCCTAAACACCAAACCATATATATAAATGGGTTACACTAGTACACCAAGGAGAACATTAGAAGCGGAGTGCTAAATGTTTCTCGGTCGATAATCCAGATTTTGTCCCCTTGGCCTCGCTAAGGGAAATCTAAGAAAGTGTTATCTTCCTTTGCATCTGCATCCTCCACCAATATCCATTATGGTGGTATGTTGTGTTGCCAAGATCCTTGTCTTGGATGTTGGTAAAACCCTGATGAATATGGAAATGCTTAAGTTCTTGAGACCACGCGCAAGCCCAGGTTTCATCATCGGCATTAATTGGGGTTTGCTCCCAATTTTCTTCGGTTATGCTATAACCATTCCAACAGTGGAATCACTATCTACTATTGGGTTTCTCCCCAGTCACTAGAATCATTCCTAGCATTTGCATTTTGTTCCCAGCCTGCACCACCATTGTGCCATCCTACCTTGGGTTCCATCCATTTCCGGTGATAAGCAAAATCACCCCTTGTGTTGTCTTCAACAAGGTAATCCACATCATCCAGTCTAGTCCGAATATGTCATCCTTTCGTACTCCGCCAAACGATTGTTGGTGAATTAACCCAGGCTGGTATAGAGAACCTTAATGTTCTCTAAATCAAAAGTAATACTTGTTGCCACTTAAGGTAATAATTCTATGAGTCACCCCCTCCAACATGTCTCGTTATGGTATCATGGCAACTCAACTCCTAGCTACGCTGACAACCATTCACCACCCTCTTAAGTGTGGGATTGTTGCCTACCTAGCGAACCTTCGTCATTTGTTCCACTCCATCTCTCTAGGTGTATGCTTCGTGTCTCAGCTCGAGAGGATGTTTCAGTGTCTCTCTCCGTGAGTTGATCCTGAGTTGTTCGATCTTCGAGAAGATCGCTCCTTCTAGAGTTTTTTTCGTTTCCTCTTGTTGTCATGTTAGTTAGAGTTCTCAGAGCAAGACATCGAGACAATGATGGTGATCGAATCAACGTTCTCATGAAGTGCACCCTAGATCATGAATACTGTGTTAGTTTGCGTCCCCCCCCCTCATCTTACCCTACGCTTGAATCTCGGGACGAGATTCTTGTTTAGTCGGGGTGAGTTGGGGATGACAGAACCCCCAACACCCCCTTAATCGAATTATGGTTTACTAAAATCTTTTTCAGTGAACCTAAAATGCCCTTCTAAAATGTTCATCATCTTTTCCATGGTCTAGAACCTCTGACAAAAATGGTGCACAATTTTCTAGGATAACATAAGGTCATTGAATTAAATCATATGTTATTTGCATTTGGACAATTAAATGCTATAAAATACTTTAAATGTCCAAATAATCTGAAACTAAAATGTTTATTATTGGATATATTCTAAAAAATAGGCTTGAGCAAGTTTCATGAATTTTGGATGGGTCTAGGTATTTTTAGAAAAGCCCTAAAGATTACAAAGAAATAGGAAAAACGGAAAATAAAAGAAAGAAAGAGAAGGACTTACCTGGCTTACCTAGACGGCCCAGTACGCAGCCCACCTGGCCGGCCCAGCGCAGCACCGCTGCCAGTCATCTCCCACCTCTCGCAAGTAGGACGAGAGGCGTGTGGCCGCCGTGCGCGCCCACGCGCCCCGGCCACCTCCTGCTTGCCGCTCCCCCTCGACGCCCTGGCCTTCTCTGGTGGTGCCACGCATCTCCCTGCCGCTCTCTCTCACTCTCGCTCATCCTCGTCCCCTCTTACTCTCGCTTCTGCGCTCACCGAGAGGAGGCCGTCACCGCCGCTCGCCGTAGACACAGCCACCGCCTCCCCTCGCCTCTTTGATGTGCCCACGAGCTTCGCCTCGACGCCCTCGCCCTCTCCACCAAGTCACGCGCCCCGCGGAACGCCTAAAGTGACGCCACCATCTCCGTTTTCATCGCCGGCCGCTGTAGATCCCCCTCGCTGCTCCGCTCGCTCCAGTGCCTCCCTGAGCTCGCTAACGGCTCCATTCAACGCGCTGTGAGCTCTGTGTTGATCCCCCCTCTCCCTGGCTCATTTTCTTCCTCTAACACCGATGCCCGTCGGAGCCGAGAGCTCTTCACCACCGGCCATGTCGCCGTCATGGCCACCATTACCTAGAGCTGCAACCGAGCACATAGCCGTGCTCAGTGCACTCTCAGGAGTCGAGCACACCCACCAAATCCTCATGTCGTTCTTCGTAGCCTTGTTTCCGTGCATGCCCGAAGTCCGTCCGCCGCCTGGCTCGAAGTCGGCATCATCTCTGGCCACCCCCTCACACACCGCTTGCTCCACACAATGCGCGAGTTCACCAGCAGCATGTAGATGCCCTCCGCTGGTCATTTGGTCACTGGTGGAGGAATCCCGACGCCCTCTGCCATCTCTGGCATCGCCTGCGATGAGGCGTGGACCAAGTCCGGCGAGGTTAACTCGTTTGACCTAGGCTTTGACCCCCCAAGGGTCACTGACGCGCGAGCCCGCCCCTGTAAATCTTTAGTTAGGTTTAGGTTAGTGCTAATTAACCCTGACAGTTAGTTTAGACACTGACCAGTGGGCCCAGCCCCTAACTAACCTTAGTGCTTAACCTAACACTAACTAACTTAGTTAATAAACTGAGTCACTGACCAGTGGGCCCCACTTGTCAGGTTTGACCTGGACAGCACCTGTTGACCTGCTGAGGTTAGCATGACCTAATGCTGACGCAATAAGTCAGTTTTTCGTTTAAACTTAATTCAGGAAATTCCAAAAAATGCTCTGAACTTCTAAAAATCAAAGAAATTAATCTATAACTCAGAATAAAATAAGTTATATATGAAAAATGATCAGAAAAATCAAATCTATCCATCTGCACTAGTTTCATGCATGTTACAGCAACTTAAACCTGCTATTATATCAAAACATGATAATGCACTTTATAAATTCATAGTTTGAGTTTGAACTTGAACCTTGGGTTCAAAATAACTCAAACCCAACTGGTTGTAGTTGCATTAAGCCAAAACACTCATATTGCCATGTCATAATCATGCATCATATTGTGCATTGCATTGATTGTGTTCCTTCTCTGTTGCCGGTGGTTGTTCCCTCTCGATAGACGTGTTCCGACGATGAGTTCGATGACACTGATGAAGAGCTATATCATCTTTAGAAGTGCCAGGCAAGCAAAACCCTCTTGTTCATTCCGATACAATCCCACTCTCTCGCTCCTACTCTCTTTTACTTCATTAGGACAACAATGATTCAACTGTTACATGTTGCGGTAGTTGAACCCCTTTCCTCTACGTGACCTGTCATTACCACAGTAAATAGATGAAACCCACTAGCATGAGTAGGAGTTGTTTGAGCCCTGATGTGCCTACTCATTCATGCCTGTATGTCATGCCTGCTATGCTTAGAGTTGTGTCAGGTCTGATTCATCGGGGATGATTTGGAACAGTGATGAACATGTCCTACTGTGTGTAAGCTAAGTGTGTGAAGACGATTTGGTAAAGGTAGCGGTGAGAGGCCATGTGGGAGTACATGGTGGGTTGTCTTATTGAAGCCGTCCTCAGGAACTGAGTTCTGTGTTTGTGATCCATGAACAGCTACTACCACGCGTTGGGCCCGAAATCAATGGACCCTCTCAGCTTCTTAACCACCCTTGTCCTCTGTCCAGGAGTTGCAAGTAGTTTCTGGTGTTTGTTATATGCTGGAGGCCATGTGCAGCGCTCACCCGAGGGGTGGGCTGTGATGCGGTAGGCATGTGGCACGGTGTACGGGCGCCCGTTTGGTGTCTTGGGAACCCTGCACACATCGTTCGGGGCCGTATGTGGAAACCTCGGCTGTACTCCCTATGGATGGAACCTAAATAGGCGATAAACCTGGACTAGAGACTTGAGTGTTTAGGTAGGCCGTGGCCGACACCCTCGTTGGGCTTCCGCTTGAAGATTGCCGAGTACATGTCATGTAAACGACGGTAAGTGGTGAGAGCGTGTGTGAATAAGTACACCCCTGCAGGGTTAACATCATCTATTCGAATAACCGTGTCCACGGTAAAGGACTTCTAGGTTGTCTATACAGTTCATAGACAAGTGAAAATGGATACTCTAAAATGTGCAAGATAAGCGTGAGTGCTATGGATGGCGTTCTCGTAGAGAGACGGGAGTGGATCCATAGTGGTTTATTGATATGGTGAATATGTGGACTCGTGTGCGCCACCTCAAAGGAGTTACTTGCAGTCGTAGTTCAGGATAGCCATCGAGTCAGCTGGCTTGTTGCAGTTAAACCCCACCATCCCTTTGTTCATAATGATGCATATGTAGTTAGTTCTGATGTAAGTCTTGCTAGGTACATTTGTACTCACATTTTCTTAATTTATGTTTTTGCAGAGAGACTTCAGTCTTGCTAGTAGTTCCGCGTGGACTTCGATGTTTAGCTTGTTACTTCAGCTACGATCTTGTGCCCTCTACAGGATCTGATAGATAGTCAGGCTTCTCAGTCTTTTTCATTTGTAGATGTCTGTACTCAGACAAGATAAGCTTTCGCATGTGCTTTGACTTGTATGTTATGAATGTTGGGTCATGAGACCTATGTTTGTATACTTGGCTCCTTGGAGCCTAATGAATAAATAATTTGAATCATAGAGTTATGTTGTGATGTCATGTTGTATTTGCACATATCAAGCATATTGTGTGTATGATTTGAAATGCTTGGCATGTGTGGGATCTGACAACCTAGTTGTTCATCCTTGGTAGCCTTTCTTACCGGGAAATGTCTCCTAGTGCTTCCACTGAGCCATGGTAGCTTACTACTGCTCAGGAACACTTAGGCTGGCTGGCATGTGTCCTTCGTTCCTATGTTTGTCCCTTTGGGGAAATGTCACGCGTTGTTGCTTTAAGTCCATGTAGCTTGCTACGACATGGGTTCATACTTTGTGGATCGACACATTCATTGTTGGGTCATGTATACATGTCCTTGTAAGTTAGCGCCACTTTGGGTCCATGACTAGTCATGTTAGCCCGGGTTCTTTGTCATATGGATGCTAGCGGCACTATCATATATGTGAGCCAAAAGGCGCAAATGGTCCCAGGCCAGGTAAGGTGGCACCCATGGGAATACCATACATGAGGCCGCAAAGTGATATGATGTGTTACATGCTAGATTGGTGTGACTTAGGATCGGGGTCCTAACAACGTGATTGGGATAGAACCGCATCTTGGGTGCTACAAGTTGGTATTAGAGCCTTACCGGCCTTAGGAGCCCCCTTGATTGATCGAATTGTTGCCGTTGTTGAGTCTAGAAGAAAACTATTTTGAGTCTAGTTATATATCGAAGAGTAGGAATTCTTTTACTCCTTATACCCTTCGTCGCTCTGGAAAGGACTCCTGACGTAGGTGTTTTCTCCACTCGTCTATCCTTTTCACTCAATTTTTTTAGGATCACGCGGGTATCTTGGGATCATTCCGATATTATTGTGACGAGAACATTGTTCTTGGTGCCTCCTGACATTTAGGGTTTGTGGCAGTGTCCCGGGGTGTTGAGCTACGAGGTGTTGTCGTCACAATTTTACCGTTGCAGTTCCGGTATACCTAAGCTCGCCGACATTGAAAATCTCTTATATGCAGTTAGTGGTGAGATAACCTCGACGCCACCCATACTGGGGAGGGAGTTCGGGAGTATTGCCACAGCTCGTATATCGGATGCTTTTCGAAGGTCGAGGTACACGATTTCCGGAGTTTTCTTAGTTATGTGTTGACGGATGGATACAGTTGGAGTGTAGGATTTGTTTGTTGTGTGAGATATTTGTGCCTCCGTGTATCCCCAACACTAGATTGCATAACCAAAAATTTCGAGAGTTAATAGGTGGGAATTCAAGTAGTTACCCAGGATTTGTTTCCGACAGATGTATGATTTGAGATTGGGGTCCAACGTCTAGTGGGTCACTTTTCATGGTCGATTTACAGTGGTTGCGAGGCGTCTTAAAGAATCCTTGGCTATGCTGATTCGGGGATGTCTTGTTTGTCATTAATGATGTCCGTTGTACGCCGTGCCCGTGGGGCCTCATCACAAACACTTTGGGCGAAATTTCTATCATATGTTTGTTTCTGGCTTATTTTGCAAGCCAAATCCTTTGTTTTGTTTTGAGTTGTGGTATTCAAGTTGCTTCGAAGTCAAGTCTTGATTCTGTACCTTTCCTAAGCGGTGTTCTCATACTTCTATGTGAATACTAATCCTTCTTGATCATCGAGATTGTCTTGACAATTCTGTCAGACTACGCGTTCCGCAAACCCTTGAAAAGTTCGAACTCTAGGGTGTGTGCGGAGATCTCAACCTACCCAGCCTGCCTACTCGTGATCCTCCAAAGCCTAGCGCGACGGGCTCGAATAGACAAAGAGACACAACAATTTATCCTGGTTCAGGCCACCTTGTGGTGTAATACCCTACTCCGGCGTTTTGGTGGATTGCCTCGAAGGGCTGAGGATGAACTAGTACAGTGGATGAACAGGCCTCATGAGGTGAGATGTTCTTGAGCTCAAGAGAGCTGGTGAGGTGGTCGGGTGAGAGTGGATCCCTTCCCGTTGCTCTCCCGCTATTTTCTCTCTATGGTGGTGGCTAAGTCCTACTTATAGTGGCCCTGGTCCTCTTCCCAACTGTTGGCGGGAAGGGTTCCCACAACGGCCGGATTCGAAAGGGGACAAGCAGTACAACTTATCCTGACTAAAGTGGTCTTTGCCTGTGAAAAGCCCCTGGTCGTGACACTGTAGTGGGCTCGGTGATGACCTCCGCCCTGTCGTCCTAGCGGTCTTGGTCTTGTTACACCAGAAAGGAAATCTTTGGCTGATTCCTCGGGACTCCACACCTGCGGCTTGCCTCCCTTGCACCAAAGAGGAAACTGGCGCTCTGTGTCCGCTGGCGCCCGCCTGGCCTTGGTCGTCATGGCTCACGTCAGCTGAGCCTCACGAGGTGCACCTTGCAAAGAACTATCTACCCCTCGGGAGCCAGCCTAAAGAGGCCGATCCCCTCGGGGGTCTTGCCGTCGTCCGCCTCGCGAGGCTTGGCCCCTCGCGAGGGTCTTGAGTCATTGATGCTGAAGCTAGGCCGTACCAGGCCATCGGGGGAGCCACGTGGTGGGCCACCGGTAGGCAAGTCTGGGTACCCCCATATCCAGAATGCCGATAGTAGCCCCCGGGCCCAAGGCGTGCTCGAACTTGGCTTCTAGGCGAACCCAAAGGGCGAGTGTGGAGCACCACGGGCCCTAACCATTGATACGTCTCCAACGTATCTATAATTTTTTATTGTTCCATGCTATTATATTACCCCTTTTGTATGTTTATGGGCTTAATTTTACACATTTATATCATTTTTGGGACTAACCTACTAACCGGAGGCCCAGCCCATATTGTTGTTTTTTGCCTATTTCAGTATTTCGAAGAAAAGGAATATCAAACGGAGTCCAAACGGAATGAAACCTTCGGGAGCGTGATTTTTGGAACGAACGTGATCCAGAGGACTTGGAGTGCAAGTCAAGAAGCAGCCGAGGAAGCCACGAGATAGGAGGCCACGCCCCCTGTAGGGCGTGCCCCCCTGTCTCGTGGGCCCCTCGGGCGGACACCGACGTACTTCTTCCTCCTATATATACCTACGTACCCCGAAAACATCCAGGGGCACCACAAAACACAATTTCCACCGTCGTAACCTTCTGTATCCACGAGATCTCATCTTGGAGCCTTCGCCGGCACTCTGCCGGAGGGGGAATCAACCACGGAGGGCTTCTACATCAACATCCTTGCCCCTCCGATGAGTTGTGAGTAGTTTAACACAGACCTATGGGTCCATAGTTATTAGCTAGATGGCTTCTTCTCTCTTTTTGGATCTCAATACAATGTTCTCCCCCTCTCTTGTGGAGATCTATTCGATGTAAACTCTTTTTGTGGTGTCTTTGTCGAGATCCGATGAATTGTGGGTTTATGATCAAGTTTATCTATGAATAATATTTGAATCTTCTCTAAATTCTTTTATGTATGATTGAGTTATCTTTGCAAGTCTCTTTGAATTATCAGTTTGGTTTGGCCTACTAGATTGATCTTTCTTGCCATGGGAGAAGTGCTTAGCTTTGGGTTCAATCTTGTGGTGTCCTTACCCAGTGACAAAAAGGTTTGCAAGGCACGTATTGTATTGTTGCTATCGAGGATAACAAGATGGGGTTTATATCATATTGCATGAGTTTATCCCTCTACATCATGTCATCTTGCTTAATGCGTTACTCTGTTCTTATGAAATTAATACTCTAGATGTATGCTGGATAGCGGTCGATGTGTGGAGTAATAGTAGTAGATGTAGGCAGGAGTCGGTCTACTTGTTATGGACGTGATGCCTATATACATGATCATGCCTAGATAATCTCATAACTACGCGCTTTTCTATCAATTGCTCGACAGTAATTTGTTCACCCATCGTAATACTTATGCTATTTTGAGAGAAGCCTCTAGTGAAACCTATGGCCCCCTGGTCTATCTCTTATCATATTTGCTTTCAATCTACTTTTATTTGCATCTTTACTTTTTGCATCTATATTATAAAATACCAGAAATATATTTATCTTATCATACTATCTTTATTAGATCTCACTTCCGCAAGTGGCCGTGAAGGGATTGACAACCCCTTTATTGCGTTGGTTGCAAGTTATCAGTTTGTTTGTGTAGGTGCGTGGGACTTTTGAGCAGCCTCCTACTGGATTGATACCTTGGTTCTCAAAACTGAGGGAAATACTTACGCTACACTTGCTGCATCACCCTCTCCTCTTCGAGGAAAACCAACGCAAGCTCAAGACGTAGCAACCGCCTGCGGCCCTGATGACGCGTGGCGATTGATGGGACATGGGCGTCTCCACTTCCCCATGCTGCCTCGGGAACTGTTTGACCTGACGAAACTTTGCAGCATGTAGAAGATCATCATGGTGCGAGGTCGTGGAGGTCGGCAGTTGGCCTTCCTTGGCTATAAATGTGGAGGAGGGGCAGAGCCCCCTCGCCCATCTCTCCTTCGTCTTCTTGTCGCCCGCTTCTCATCCTTCTCTGTCTTTCTTCCATGGCGCCGCCGAGGACCTTTTCAGCGGCCGGGAAGGGGAAGGCTTCCTAGGAGGGACCAACCACTCCGCCTCCCAAGAGAGGTCGCGGACGTCCCAGCAAGTGCCCCTCAACCACCGCAGAGGTCCCTAGGGGGCAGGGGGCGCATCCCCCAGGGCCGGCGTTTCTCTTGGCACCCATGATGGTACCTCTTCTCGCGGCGGGGGCCACCGGCTTCGGAGCAGCCCCCATGACAAAGGGAGGCACACCGTGATCGTGCGCCCTCCTCGACCGCGCTTCTCCTCGCTGGACGTGCTCCCGATTTCATGGTGTGGTCGAAGAGCCTGGCCGGCACCTCGCTCTGGCTTCCGTGCTTCTTCTCCAGCGAGCTTCCATCCTCGGGGCTCGATGGTCTCTGGCTGCTGGCTGACGGCTGCTGCAGCAGAGCTTCGATTGTTGGGACTGAGGTCGTTGCCTCTGGTGGCGTGGTCCTGACCCGTGGCTGGCAGATGTTCGCCCACGCGCGAGGCTTGGGCCGAAGGTGCATCCTCCACTTCAAATACGATAGCCTGGTGACCCTCTATGTGAGGGTGTTCACGTGGGACGGCCGCCGCGTGGGGTGCTGCCCCAAAGACGGCAACATCGACAAGGGTGGCGAAGGTGAGCTTGGCCTTGGCGGTGTGCGCTCCTCTTCTCGCGACAGCAGCTCTTCCTCGGATTAGAGCTCGAGCAGTGGTGGCTATGAACGACCCCCACGCCATCATGCTCGGGTCAAGGACGGCGGTGGTTCGTCCCACCGCAGCGCTCCGGTGAAGCTGGAGAGGAGCCCGGCGTTAGCCTGGGGCCGCCGGACTTGGACTCAAGACCGGCCGCGGCCCCATGTTGCCTATGGGGGAACTGGTGGAGCACCGGGCCACCTTGAGGCGCTGCTTGAGGACGCGGCGCTGGTGCCAGGTTCGTACATCCTCGGGTCTTCTTTGTTTAGCCTTTCCTTTCTCCTGTAATTTGAAAAAAAGATAGTGTACCCCGCCGGGGCGTGTAATGGACTATGGCAGTTATGCCCTTTATGCTATGCTTGCTATTTTGTGTTGTGCCGTAATGTTTGCGCTCTGAGTAGGCCAGGATAGGAAAACTTAGCTTGATATGCGTGCCCGGCGAGGACTTGACATCAGGTGCCCGGCAAGGTCCCCTTCCTAGGGAGCTGGAGGTCAAAGACCTCTGGAAGTGCCTTGGGGTCTTGGGAGCCAACACGGAACGGCTGCAGGGCTGTTTTTAAAGGAAAAGAAAACATGACGAGCACCTGATTCCTCCTTATGCGAGCCCCCTGTCATAGACAAGCTCTTACTTAATGCACCACGTCGCGCTCCCCAGGGGCACGGATATGAGGGGTGTTGATGCCAATGAGCTTTATTGAGGGCTCCTCGCTAGGATAAGACCGAAGCACTAGGGCAGCGGGGTTCGGCGCGGTGTGCATGCATGAGGGCAGGCCCAAGGCGCACACACCTGCCTAGCCCCCACGCGCGAGGTGCACGAGCGAGAGTGACAGGCAACTGCCACCTCTCTCCTATCCTTAGGCTAAAAGCAAACGAACGGGAGGAGAAGAAATCAACTCGGCGGACCGAAACACGAAAACACAAAATCCATTGAAAGATTACTAAAAGACTGCAACCTAATCTAGTCTTCTCACCAGCGCGGAGCTAAGTGTTGCCACTGAGACGTGGGAGGGAGCCCTTGTGAGGCCCCAGGGCGGCTCTCAGGAGACTCCAGGGCATGTATAGCCCCACTCATTATTACGTGAGACTGTCACAAGCGGAGACCTTCACAGGCCGGAGCCTTGCTTTAGGGGCAGAACTTCTGGAGGTGCTGGATGTTCCACGCGTTCTGGATGGGGAGCCCATCCTGTGTCTCCAGCTGCGCGGCACCAGGCCTGGAGACAAGGGCAATCCTAAACGGGCCCTCCCACATGGGAGAGAGCTTGTGCAGCCCTTCCCTAGAGAGCACCTGCCTCAGGACGACATCGTCCACCTCTAACGTCCTGGAGCGAACGCCTCGGCAGTGATACTGCCGCAGCGCCTGCTGGTACCTTGCCACCCGGGGCGAGGCTTGACGGCGGCATTCCTCCCCCAGCACGAGATCCATCCCCCGCGTGGCGTCCTGATGCCCCTCGTCAAATGCCAGGACCCGCGTGGAGTGATGCTTGACCTCGTGTGGGAGAACCACTTCTGCTCCGAAGACGAGGAAGAACGGTGTCTCTCCTGTTGGCTTGGTCACGGTGGTGAGGATGGACCACAGCACGGACTGTAGCTCGTCGAGCCAGCCCCTGCCGCAGGCCTTGAGCTTCTTCTTGAAGGTTCTTGTCTTGAGGCCCCTTAGGACTTCGGCATTGGCCCGCCCGGCTTGGCCGTTGCTCCTGGAGTGTGCCACTGAGGCGTAGCATATATGCGTTCCAAGGTTAGCACAGTATGTTTTGAAAAGGTTGCTAGTGAATTGCGAGCCATTGTCGGTGATGATGCGGTTAGGAACCCCAAACCAGCTCACGATGCCCTTGATGAACTTGACGGCTGATCCAGTTGGGATGGCGCGAACAGCTTCTACCTTTGCCCATTTGGTGAATTTGTCGATGGCGATGTAGAGGTATCGGTAGCCCTCTGGCGCTCGATGGAACAGCCCAAAGATGTCCAGCCCCCAAACCGCGAATGGCCATGTGAGCAGGATTGTCTGGAGGCCCTGCGCAGGCTGGTGAATTCGCTTGGCGTGGAACTGACATGCTTCACACGAACGCACCAGCTTTATGGTGTCGTTGAACGCCTTGCCCACCATAGTGTGTGATGAGGAATGATGCCCGTAGTCCCCACCATGTATGTCCGCTAGCAGCTCCAGTCCCTGCTCCCTAGAGATGCATTGCAACGAGACATCATTGGGCCTTTTGCGATATAACTCACCGTCCTGGATGCAGTACAAGGTCGCTTGATGAGCCACGTGCTCGGCATCCTCCTCCTTCTCTGGCAAGGTCCCTTGAAGCAGGTACGCCTTGAACTCCTTAGTCCAGGACCCCTCTTGAGGCTCGAGCGCAAGCAGTAGGCGGGCCCCTGTGGGATGACCGCATGCTGGGGCACCAGCCACAGGCACCTGAGGCAGCTCCTCCTGAGGCGGTGCTGGAGCCTCGGTGGGGGGAGACGCATATGGCTTGAAGAGCCGCTTCTCAAACACCCTCGGCTCCCGGGGGAGCCTTCGGGAGGCTCTCTTAGCGATATTGTCCGCCTCCTTGTTCGTCCCTCATGGCACGTGCTGCAGTTCCAAGCCCAAGAACCGCTTCTCCATCTTGCGTACCTCTTCTAGGTATGCCTCCATGTGCTCATCTTTGGCGTGTATTCCTTGTTGGAGAAGTTGACGAGGAGCTGGGAATCGCCCTTGATGGTGAGGCGCTTCACCCCCAGCGTCGCCGCGGCCCTGAGACCGGCGAGCAAGCCCTCAAACTCCGCAATGTTGTTGGAGAGCTTCTTGCCCTGCTGGAAACAGAGTTGTACCGCATAGTAGAGTGTGTCCTTGGGCGGTGAGATGAGGACGGCTCATGATCCTGCGCCTTGTCGTGCAAATGCTCCATCAAAGTACATGATCCACCTGTCTGGTTCCGCATCCCCAGATAAGAGGGAGCGGTCCTCGCTCACCCCGTGGTCGGGGATGTCAGTCCACTCGGCCATGAAGTCAGTGAGGGTCGCACCCTTGATGACCCTAGTGGTGCTGAACTCGAGATTTAACACCTGAAGCTCGATGTTCCATTCTGCAACTCGCCCGGCGGTGTTCGGGTTCCGGAGCACCCTCTCCAGCGGGTATGCCGAAGCGACTTTTATGGGGTGGCCTTGCAAGTAGTGGCGCAGCTTTCGGGAGGTGGCGAGGAGCGCGAGCAAGAGTTTCTAAGGCATGGGGTAACACGCCCGTGCCTGCCTCAGCACCGTGCTGATGAAGTAGACTGGGTGCTCGACAAGGGAAGAGGCACCGGTGGAGTCTTGTTCTTCTTGAGGACGCGGGCCTTTGGTGGTCTCGCGAGGTCCGTCCTCAGGAGCCCCCCCCCCCCAGTTGTGGGGTCAACCGCAGCCTCGGGAGGGTTATCGGCCATTGGGTCGGTCGAGGCCCCACGTGTGATGTCCTGAGGGTGTTGCGCTTTGCTTGGTGGGTGAGCATCTTGCTAAGGGTCCGTGGACGGGCGCTCCTTCCTTAGCGCCACCAGGGCGGCGCTGGCTGAGTGAGGGGTGGCTGCCAAA
The DNA here is from genome assembly GCF_002162155.2 of Triticum dicoccoides. Taxonomy (NCBI): domain Eukaryota; kingdom Viridiplantae; phylum Streptophyta; class Magnoliopsida; order Poales; family Poaceae; genus Triticum; species Triticum dicoccoides. The sequence continues at coordinate 299,594,361 of NC_041383.1, read as the reverse complement.
TAGAGCACCAAGGGCTCAAGAGGGCGCGGCGCCACCATCACTGGTGGGCTGGTCAGGTATCTCTTGAGGTCTTGAAAGGCTGCGTCTGCCTCCAGGGTCCACTCGAACGGCCCCTTCCTTTTCATCAGCTTGAAGAACATGAGGGCACGCTCCCCCATCTTGGAGATGAAGCACCCCAATGAGGTTATGCAGCCCACCAGCTTTTGCATCTCCTTCAGGGTCTGCGAGGGGCTCATGTCTTCTATTGCCTTGACCTTCTCTGGATTGGCCTCGATCGCTCTATGCGACATCAGGAAGCCCAGCAGCTTGCCAGAGGGGACACCGAATACACACTTCTCCGGATTGAGCCGAAGATCCACCTTCGGCAAGCTGGCAAACGTCTCCTCCAGTTGTGCTATCAGTGTCCCATCCTTCCGAGACTTCACCACTATGTAGTCAACATAGGCCTTCGTGTTTCTCCCGAGCTACGTGCCCAGGGCGATATGCATCAGCCGCTGGAAGGTAGCCCCAGCATTGCGCAGCCCGAAGGGCATGCAGGTGCAGCAGTACACCCTGTAGGGGGTCAGGAACACTGTCTTCTCTCCACATCTTGCACGGCCATCTTGATCTGGTGGTAGCCTGAGAAGTCGTCCAAGAAGCACAACAAGTCGCATTCAGCGGTGGAGTCCATGATCTGATCGATGCGAGGAAGCGGAAATGGATCTTGAGGGCAGACCTTGTTGAGGTTGGTGAAGTCGACACACATGCGTTCCTTCCCTCCCTTCTTGGGGACGACAACGGGGTTCGCCAACCACTCCGGGTATCGTACTTCCCTGATGACCCCAGCGTCCTGCAGCTTGTGGGTTTCTTGGACGATAATTGCTTGCTTCTCGGTGGACTGGTGGCGGGCCTTCTGCTATACGGGCCGCACGTTTGGGCATACCTTCAGGTGGTGCTTGATTATTCCCCTTGGGACCCCAGCCAGATCTTTGGTCTCCCAAGCGAATACGTCCTTGTTGGCGCGCAAGAAGTCAACCAATGCTTTCTCCTGGTCCTGAGGGAGGCCAGCCCCTATGGTGAAGGTGGCGCTGGTTGTCCCCTCCTCACTGACCAGCACTTGCTTCGTCTCGGCTCGGTCTTGGGAGAACAATTGCTTCTTCTTGGATGGCGCTGCTCCGGGGGCCCCAGCACCCCCTTTCTCACTAGGCAACGCTGATGCCGCCCATTTGAAGGCGAGCTTGAGGTCCTGCACCACGTCTTTGGTGTCCCCTGCCACCGTGAGGACACCGTTGCTGCCAGGCATCTTCATGAGGTTGTAAGCTGGGTGAGTTGCCACCATGAACTTGGCCAAGGCGGGGTATCCGAGGATGGCATTGTATGGCAAGTCGATATGGGCGATGTCAAAGTCGATGAGCTCAGTGCGGTAGTTGTCGCGGGTCCCGAAGGTAATGGGGAGACATATCTACCCCAGTGGGCGGGTGAAGCCACCGCCGACCCCAGAGAAGGGCTTGGTGGGGCGGAGCCGGCCACGAGGCACGTGCAGCAGGCTGAACGCCTCCGTGGAGAGCACGTTGAGGCCGGCTCCACCGTCAAGGAGGGTCCTTGTGGGGACCCCGACTCATAAGTCATGATCACCGAATGCATGTGTACAGTGATCCCAGAGATCAATGCTCACTGAACACACAGAAGCTGAATAGCAAGAGTTTTACATCCATACATACCGTCTTACATAAATTATGACTATTATGGTCAAGTCTTGAGTATAACATTGTAGCGGAAATCTTCATCAATAACTGGGACCCATGCCATCTGCCTTAACCCTATAGGCATTATGACTGGGAAGCGTCCTAGCTCGCATGTTCATCACCAAGGTACTCTTCATTATATCCCGTTCTTTCAAGCCTGGACAATAAAACAACCAGTGGCAATCCAATGAGTACTTTGAATGTACTCACAAGCAACCCAAGAGTGATAACAAAATAATTATGCAAAGCTCTACTGCTTAATTAGCATTTTTGTGGAAAGCTAGTTTTTCTGATGCAGGCATGATCAACATTTACCAAGGGCATGAATGCGTCTGCAGCAAGTATCAGGAGGTTACAGACACCAGCCTTGAGAAAGAGTTATGAACAACTCATGCTCAAGCTCATCATGACTTCCTCAGGAATCACATCAACAATATCACCAAACAGTGCTGTTTTTCAGAAACATATGGACATATTCTAAGCAGCACCACCCAACCGTCCTTGACCGCGGACACGGCTATTCGAATAGTTTGACACTCTGAAGAGGTTGCACACTTTACCCACAAGATCCGGGGAACTTCCGTGTCATCCATGACCCGCGGTACCTCAAGTACCCGGGGTAAGCACCCGATCACTATCTTTCCCGAGACGACACTAACATAGAGTCCACTCGATTGGTAGTAACCCCCGTGCCCAACATTTCACATCTTAAAATCGTGGAGCCTCGCTCCCATATTCATCACATACCACTAGCACGGGGTACCAACGGTGTGTCCGGTGCCCTGTGAAAACAGTCATGGCGGCCCTACCTGGCACGACCCCATCCCGAGAGAGAGCACCAACTCTCCCCCGTCACTAGTAATGCGGGCTCCAAGCTAGTATCGGCCTAGGTAATCAATAATGCCCTTTCCCATATAAGGTTAGAGTAGTTGCGCATGTAGGGTTGGGACAGTCAACAAATCTTAAATCTAATCTGTCTCTATAAACAACACTTTCATCAAGCCTCGGTACACTAGCTCTCCACCAAGTAGTGACCTAGTTCATCATCATCTCCCAGGGGCATTGGTGGCACCCACTGGTGGTATTTGCAAGTATGTCATACCACACTTGTTCCTTACCATGCATAACTCCGACCCATTTTGCTCAGCCAACAACTATAGCATATTTCTAAAACCCACCAACACAACTCTAAACAAGGATAGAGTCATGAACAATGCAAGTATCAACGGGGCATGCAACGAAGGCAAACCTAGCAAGGTTGCCATTCAAGATATCATGCATTCAACAATCACGGAGAGAAATGCTACTATGATAAAAAAAAGGGTTCATCATGGTCAAAGGGCTGCTTGCCTGGTTCATCAGAGTCTTCAAGTCTTCTGGTCCTTCTCCAAATACTCCGTCTACTTTGTCAACTAATGTCGGAAACAATCATGATAAGCCACACAACAAGGCAAAAATAAAAGTGCTCTAAAAATTTGAGTTTAACTTTCCTAGGATACCTTTGGTCATATGAGAAATGACCAAGGTGGTTTCATTGGTATTTGATAAATGGATATTTCTGAACATTTCAATATGATGGAATCAAGGGGTTTGTGGATTTGCAAGAAGTGTACAAAAATATATTTTTAAAAAATGAGCAAAGGCACCCATTTAACAAATCATAATTTTAGAAGCATCTAGGAGTTGGTTTCACTAGATTTTGAGTTCAAATGAATTTCCTATGAATTTGCAAAGTTGACAAATATGAAGAAATGGCTCATTATATTGTGTGTCACAAAAAGTATTAATAAAAATGTTCATAACCTAAGTTATGAACTTAGAAGCATCTAGAAATTTGAATCATGGCATTTGGATCAAAGATGATCTCTCTGTGATTTTCCAAAGTCCATCACAGAAATAGGGAAATGGGGTTTTGTGAAACATGTGTGAAAGAAAGTATTCTGGAAAAATGTGTAAGTTACTCCTTAAGGTAGAGAATGATTTATGGGGTCACTAGGAATTTGAATCATCAAATTTGGAGGTAATATGAATATTTGGGAGATTTTACAAGTTTCTGGAAAAAGAAAACACAAAGGAAGGGGGGTTTATACCTATAATGCACACTGGGTGCAGCATAGTGCCGTAGCGCACTGGGCCGGCCCAGCGGTTCGGCGATGCGGACGACAGGGCGACGTCGAAGGCGGATTCGACCGAAGCGGTTTCCACTTAAAAGGGAGGGGCCCGCCCACTGGGTCGCTGACGCGCGGGTCCCAGCGGCAGGTCGCCTTCAACCTCCCGCGCGCGCTCTGGCCGCAGGGAGGAGCGGCTCCCGCCGGCGATTGCCGAGGCTACAGAGCATCCCCGGCGACGCTCTGCCCACCAGCATGCTCAGGAGGCTGCGATGCATCCATCTAGGTGCTTCACGCACGCCGAGGATGGCCGTAGTGGTGATGGATTGGATGTTGGCGGAGGAGGCCATCGGCCATCTTTGGCCGTGAGCGCCTGGCCTTCCCGGGGGCGAATGGAGGCGATGGAGGGCCTTGCGGTGGAGGTATGAGGGCGTTGGAGTGTCTAGGGGGTGAACGAGAGCTTGGGTTAGCTCGAATTTAGGCGGAGCCCGATGGTGATGCTCCATCCATTGTGGTGGATGGAGGGCACGGGAGGATGAATGAGTTGGTCCAGAGGGTCTCTGGGAGGGAGAGAGAGTCAAAGGAGTAGAGAGAGGCTCTGGGGTGGCCTTAAATAGAAGGGGGCGAGGAGCACCACGGGGTCATGCGCCGGAGAGGCCGTGGCCGTCGCTGGAGGCCGCGAGAGGGCTTGGCTTCGAGTCGGGGTCTTCCTGGGCGTGGTCTACGACCAGGGAAGGAGAGAGGGAGAGAGGAGCGAGCACGAGGCGGGTCAGGGACGCGGGCAGCCACTGGCGGACGCGGGCGGCGCTCGAGCATGCGCCGCAGGGGTGAGAGGAGGGCGCGGGAGCAAGTGGGAGGCCCTCTATCGTGATGCGGATGCCGAGGCGCGTCGACTGGTGTGCTCGGGCAGCCCGAGGTGGACGGGAGTGCGGTGGCAAGGCTCAGACGCCACTATAGCGCGCCCTAGAGCAGGCTTTTGGCTGGCATGAGCGTGTTTTGCACGCTCTGCCGTGTCCACTTGCGTTTGGCAGCGGCAGGGGGAGTAAACAATGTGGCAATGGCATTGGATGCCCTGGGATCCACTAGAGGGGAGAGGGAGTGGAGAGAGAGTGGAAATGGTGCTGTCTAGAGAGGGGAAAAAGAGATTTTCACCCCCATCATCATGGCTCCTCGGGCAGGGAAAGATGCAGGGGTTAGAGGAGGACCAGATGAGGTTGTGGGAGAAAGTTTAGCTCATGGAGATTAGTGGAAATGGCCAAAACATGCATTTTAAATTTCTGCCAGAAGGTGTTTGATGCAGGTTTGGGCAAGCAAATGGACTTCCCTTGTCATGAGGCTTGACAGTGTCAAATGGCATGATAAAATAAGAGGTTCCACCAAGATTGAGTTCATTTGGGCAAAGTTGCCAATGCAACTTTTGTAAACCCTAGAAATCAATAGAAATGGACTTCCCAAGATTTAGTCTTGTAAATCTATTCTCCTCGATGCACCACCTCGTGTAGTGTCATAATTTAAGGTTCTGAACATGTCCACAAAAGTTGGGATCAAAATGAGAAAGTTGCCAATGCAGAGTAGTTCAAATTTGGTTCTGGACAGGAAGGGTTTTAGGGCACTTTGATCAAGTTAACTTGTTCTCCAACTTGTGCCACTTGGTCTCGATGATTTATCAGACCATTTTAGCATGTCGACCAAGTTTGAGAGCATTTGGACAAGTTTGATAATGTAAAGTTGTTCAAACTTGAAAATGAACAGAAATGGTTTTGAGGGGATTTCATGGGGTTATACTATTCTCCATGACATGATACTTGGCAATATCATCGAACATGTCATATGTGACATGCTAGAATTTTCTTGGAATTTTTAGAAAATATTTCCTTTGTAAATATTTCAAAAGCTTGAAATATCGAGAAAGGGTTTTTGCGGGATTTAACCAATATTTTGAACATGACCATGTGTTGAAACTCTTATATATGGACAATATATGTCCACTGAGTTTCCCTAGGTTTTCCAAATATTTTTAAAGCATTAAAATAATTTCAACCTATTAAAGATCATTTCTGGCCTAAAGAAAAAGCCTCTAAATAAAATAGTAAAATAACTTTTAAAATTATATTTTTGTGGTTTTTGGTAGTCCTATACCTAATAGGAGTCAAACATACTCTTTGCAAGATTTTCCATACCCCAAATCAAGTACTTGCAGTGCAAACCTCAATTCAGGGGTTTTGGAAAACTAAATTTAGAAAATACTTTTTGGCAAAATTATTTTTTAAGAAAATTCTATAATGTACTATACACATGGCATGATCATTGCTTCAAGAGTTTGGAGCAAGGAGATGAAGTATAGGAGTTGGAGGATTTATTTGATTTTTAGAGCACTTGCAACAACAGACAAAATACAATCAATGCAAAGTCCAAAACACTCAAAAGTTTTTGTCAAACCACATTTTATCATGATTTATAATCATAAGTGTTGTGCCATGAAAATCAGGGTGTGACAGTCCTGGTAACCGCCACGTTGTAGATGGTGGGGGTGCAGAGCATTGGGAGCGCTCCTCCTCCTACTGTGGTCGCTGGATGGTCTTCTGGGCCGAAGGCAAAGTCGGCCTTCGGCGCTGCCCAGCCCGGGGGAGCCCTCGAGCTCACCTGGGAAACGCTTACTTGCCGGTAGAATTGCTTGATATGCCGATCAGAAGGTGGCACCTGCGAGCCGCCTAAGAGGGACGCAACGACAGGAGGCGCCGGGGCCGTGAAGTGCGCAATGAAGAGCCATGCAGCTCCTCCCAAGAGGCCACAGAGGACTCCGGCAGGTGGAGCAGCCAGGCACTCGGCTCTCCTACAAGGGCCATGGGGAGCCAATTGACCTTCACCTTGTCGTCTCTGTCGGCCGCCCAGATTGCCTCCTCGTACGCCTGGAGGAAGCCAGCCGGCTCTGCCATGCCGTCGTAGCGTGGAGATAGCTCGGGCCTGAACTTGGGCGGCCATTCCAACCCCCGCAGTGAGGGAGTGAAATGGCGCAGCCCCAGTGCTTCTTCGAAGGCGCGCGTCGGTCGAGTCGATGGAGGAGCGCCGCCATTGAAGCCGATGGCGCGATCTGACGGACGGAGCAGAGGACCCCCCATGCACCCCTACCTGGCGTGCCAAATGTCGGACTACGGGTTCCGCAAACCCTTTAAAGGTTCAAACTCTGGGGTGCGTGCGAAGATCTCAACCTACCCAGCCTGCCTACTCGCGATCCTCTTAATCCTAGCGCGACGAGCTCGAAGAGACAAAGAGACACGGTAGTTTATCCTGGTTCGGGCCACCTTGCGGTGTAATACCCTACTCCGGCGTTTTGGTAGATTGCCTCAAAGAGCTGAGGATGAACTAGTACAGTGGATGAACATGCCTCAGGAGGTGAGGTGTTCTTGAGATCAAGAGAGCTGGTGAGGTGGTTGGGTGAGAGTGGATCTCTTCCCGTTGCTCTCCCCCTCTTTTCTCTCTATGGTGGTGGCTAAGTCCTATTTATAGTGGCCCTGGTCGTCTTCCCAAATGTTGGCGGGAAGGGATCCCACAACGTCCGGGTTCAAAAGGGGACAAGTACTACAGCTTATCCTGAATAAAGTGCTCTTCGCCTGCGAAAAGCCCCTATTCATGATGCTACGGTGGGCTCGGTGATGACCTCCGTCCTGCCGCCCTGGCAGTCTTGGTCTTGTTGCACCAGAATGGAAACCTTTGGCTGATTCCTCGGGACTCCGTGCCTACGGCTTGTCTCCCTTGCACCGAAGAGGAAACTGGTGCTTTGTGCCTGCTGGCGCCTGCCTGGCCTTGGTCATCATGGCTCACGCCAGCTGAGCCTCGCAAGGTGCACCTTGCATAGAACTCTCTGCCCCTCGGGAGCAAGCCTGAAGAGGCCGATCCCCTCGGGGGTCTTGGCGCCGTCCGCCTCGCGAGGCTTGGCCCCTCACGGGGGTCTTGAGTCATTGATGCTGAACCTGGGTCGTACCAGGACATCGGGGGAGTCACGTGGTGGGCCATAGGCAGGCAAGTCTGGATACCCCCATATCCAGAACGTCGACAAATTCTTTTCCAACCAGTGTGCTTCTCTTCAAGTTAATCTATCCTTTCAATATTTGGTGGATCAATTCTCAGTTCTTCGCAATGGTGTTTGTTTCATCCGTCGCAAGTTGCCTTTGTTTTCCACCATCCCACCTTTAACTTCAAGGACTCATATATCTTAATCAAGTATCCATTTTATTCATGAGAAGTCGCTCCATTTTTTCCTTCAATGTTCTTATCCGGTGTTTCCTCGCGAAGATGCTCAGGAGCTTCGAGTTCATCATTCTTCATTCTCGTATTCCTTTTCGGTGGATTCAATTCAAGCTTTCGGTGTCGATCATATCCCTATCATTGTTCCAAATGTTTTCACATGCCGATGCTCCTCATAATCATTCCCCACTTGCTATTCAATTGTCCCGGAGTGCTAAAGATATCTCTGAAGATTCGTGTTTCCACTCTGCATCAATTCAAGCTCTTTCGAGGTTGTTACCTCATTCAAGCCATTTAATTCAACCGGTGCAATCACTCTTTTCAAAAATCGTTCAATGGTGTATCTTTGAGTGGGCCCTAACCCATAGATCTTTTTCCAGGATCTTACATGACTCTTCTAAATTTTCGGGAGTTATTCTCAAATTCTTTTTCAAAGTTTGACGTAAGAATGAATTATCATCAGTCATATTCCTTCTCCAAGATCTTTTTCAAAAGTTTTTCATTGTTGGTTCAACATTTCTATTCTTCATTGCTCCAGAGTGTCACATCAATTGTCATGGTGGTTCTCATCATCATTCTCAACATTTAAAGTCCGACGAAGAATTTTTCCTAAATCTTGGTCCGTTCTCTTGAAGATTCGTGGTTCTAGCTTCATGCCATCCTCTCAAATCATTTCCAATCGTGAGAATTCTTTTCTTACCCATATGAAGCATTTCATGAGTCTTTTCGTTTTGATTCTCCGGAGACCATCATTTTTTCGGTACAATTATTCATTCTCAGTTTTCAGCTTTGTTCTCCAAGTATTCTATATTGAAGCCCCTTCGTTCGTCCCTGTATTCTTTTGGTGCATCGTTCAAGTACTATCTAGCCAGCTCATTATCTCTTCGTTCTCTTGTATCTAATTCCCTCAAGTATCTTTGTTCATTTCTAATTCTTATCGGCGATTCGTTCTCTTTCTTTATCGTTTTCAATTCTTACGGCAGTGCATTCAAGATTCCTCTTCCTTTATCTTCACATCAATTCATTCTTTCTTTCTAAAACATACCGGTGGTTCATTGAAGACCTTCAAGTTGAGATATATCTCTCCTTAATCCTTTCAACGAGAATGAGTAGCATGCCTATCCATTGCTTGTCATCAATTAAAACTGATGAAGGATATGCATAACATAATTCATATTCTTGTTTCATCCAAGTAATTTAATCCCTTCTTCCGGAGTTTGTTCATGATGAGTAAATTCTCGATTCCAAGTGATTCATCTTTCTTTCCGGAGTTGCAACGCTTCGTGGTTATATCGGCACGAAGCTTCATCTAAGTTGTTGCAAGGCTTCATCTTCTTCTTTCAACTTTCTTTTCGTTTCGATCATCTTGTTATCTATCCGGAATCTTCCTCGAGGCTCTACATGGTGGTTCATCAAAGATTTCATTCGTTCTCGAAGTTATCATCAAGATTCTTATTGGAGGAGTTCAAGCATTCTTCATCATGCATTCCGAAATGCAATTCTTGCTCCCTTATCTTTTGAAGTGGTATTGTGTCATTCTTGCCAATTTCCTTCATGTTTCATGATTCACAAGTTGTTAAGAATGAGATATTTAAACCCATCATTTTCTTCGTTCAGGAGATCTTTTCATCCCTTCAATTTATTCGTTGGAGTTCTCTTGGGGTGTATTTCACCTAAAAGCTTTTCCCTAAGGATTATTGCTATATGTGGTGCTTATAAATGACCCAAGTTCTTCATTTATCCTCCTAGTGAAATAAGTTTTCCGCCTCCTTGTTGATCTCAATCCCAACAATTGTTTCCCATTAGTGGCAGAATTTCACCTCTAGTTTTGAGATGTTTGCACAAGTCCACGATGAGTAAATCATTTGATTGTTGATTCTTCAACAACTCCGCTCAACCCTTATTCGTAAGGACGTTTTTGAATAGAAGATGTTCTTCTTCTTCGTTCTTTTTCACTCCATTGCTCATTCCAGAGGCTTTCTGATATTGTGCTCTTCGAACCATCATCTTTTCATATCAAGGTCATGTTCTTTTCCTTTCTGGCGCAATTAACAGGAGTGTCGTGTCCGCTTTTCAAGTTCCTTTTATCTTATCAAGTCTTGCCTCTCTTTTCAACCGAAGTGTTGCCCGAATTCTTCCTTTCTCATCTTGTTATAACCGGAGTGGTTTCGAATTCTATCTTGTCCATTAAACTCTTGATTCATGTCTTTGCAACCTTCAAGTTCTCGTAATGTTCCTTATTCCTCTTTTCTAACGAATTGTTGGCAATCTCGTTCATCTCTGTTGTATTTTTCTTTTAATTTGTTCAACCTCTCAAGGTTCATGATTTCACTCCTTTGTCAAAGAAGCAACTTTGTTTTACCTCTTCCATTTCTATTTCTCTCCGCTGCCATCCCTAGGATCTTGGGTCGAGATCCTCTGTTAGTATGGGAGAGTTGTGACGCCCCGAGACCCACGCTCCAAAAGACTTCCAGCTATTCTGAGTTTTGCCGTGTGATTTATTTTTGCTTGTTGCATTTCATCATCGCATCATCCGCATTTCATCCGCATGTTTTCATAAAACTCGTAGCCGTTAGTAGTTGCCGCTTCTCTTCTTGGCTCTGTGGCATGTTCTCGGACCGTATGTCTCCATTGACCTTTCTTAGACCAACCGGGTTCTCGTTCCCCTCTTGTTTGACCGCCTTATCTCTCTACACAGTCATGGACCCCCTCCTTCGCAACCTCGTGCGTGTCCGATACTTCTCCAAAGCCGAACCGCTCAGTCGACTCCGTTGGGTCCGGATCATCCCCAAACATCCCTAAAATATCTTCAGTTTTTTCATTGGACTCCCTAGCCTATTTCTTCTGAGTCGTCCGATTACGATCGGATGGACTAAATTAGCCCCTAAGACTAACCACAGTGGAAGTAACATAAGTGGTAACATCACATTTATCTAGGCAAAATAAATGATGTGACATGTAATTAATGAAGAAAAAAAGGCATGTGATAACATAGCTAGTTACTATAACATCACACATATCAAAAAAAGATGAGTCTACAACCTAATAAATGATGTGATTTATGACACAACACATATGTTACTACCCACTGTGGAGATAGTAACATAGATTAGTAACATATGCATGTTACTATTCTAAGTTACTTCCCACTGTGACTAGTCTAACCAAAATCCTTGCTACATATACCGCCTAACTCTAGATCCTAGCATGTCCCATCCACCATTCTCTTCGGCCGCCGCTACCCCTCTCGCTCGGGATCCAAGCCCGCAGCCAGCCTCCCTCCCTCCCTCGTTTTCAGCATCACCAACCAGAGCCCGCACCCGATCGAGATCCTCTCCCGCCTCTGAGCACCTCCCGTGATTTCCGCGGTTCCCAAATCCCCGAGCTCCGCCCTGACCCTCGAGCTCCTCCAGTACCCACTCCCGTAGATCCCCTCGCAGCCGAGCCGCCCATCGACCGGCGCTCCCAATCCCAAGCTCCTGAGCACCTCGTGCTCGTCCTCCTCCCCGCCTCTTGGCCGCTCGCAGTCGCCTTCATCCGCGCGATGACAGGAGCAGGTCCTCGCAGCCCGGTCCAGGTGCTCCTTTCGTGCGCCCGAAGTTAGCCGCACCGCTGAGCCGCCTGATGCACTCCTCCTCCCGTCCGTCTCGTGAGACCGACCGCTGCCGGTGACCCGAGACCAGGCGTCACCAGCAGGCCGTCCTCGCCACCCATGCTCCCTTCCCCATTCTCTTCTTCGCTGAAGCTCTCCCAGACCAGCCCCCCATCGTCATGTTTCTGTCACAGGGAACCATGGCACCGCCGCTTGGAGCTCCCTGACAGCGCCTCCCTCTCTCGTCTCCGGTCAGATCGGTGGTCCAGGGACCGGATCCGTCTCGTCCCGTCCATCCCAGATGCCCTGTTCCTCCTTGCCGCCGCTCGCATCGCCGTTAGCCGCGTCATCGCCACGCAAATTCCCGCAGCCCCGCGCCCCTGCTTCCCTGCTTCAGGTCGAGCAGCGCTCGCAGCGCTCGACCGCGCGTTGACTGCGCCTGGGTCGCGCCTCGCCTCAGCCTCTCCACCGACGCTCATGGGGGAGCAGCCGCCCAGCCCTCTCTTATGCACGGTTGGGCCAGGTAGTTTCGGCCCGCATATGTTTTTTTACTGTCTGCGATTTTGTCTATTTTCGAGTGAATTACAGTTTTGCAGAAAACCCCTTGTATTTCATGCATATTATAACTTCAGAACCGTGCATCATATGTACATAATTTAGACTAGCAAAAGAGCCCGTGCGTTGCAATGGGATAGCAAAATTATGTATTTTCACTTATTACATTTGCGTGTGAGTTTCCTCTGTCTCGCCAATGTCATCTATCCATTCATCCTTCCACCCTTTTCGAAATATCATCATGCACACGCCCTTGTGATTTCCATCATCATATCAAGCACACAACAGTGAGGAAGATGTTAAGGCCTATTATTATTATCATGTTAATAAAATCGAATATCTGCAAAAGGTGTATTAAAATCGAATATTTGGCTTGGTTTGTTAAGGTAAGTAACACTATCGTATTACTTACCTCTCTGTTGTCATTCTTCCTCCCTTTGAACTATCATCATGCACACGCCCTTGTGATTTCCATCATCATATCAAGCACACTACAATTATGAGAGAGAGGAAGATGTCAAGGCATACTCTTAGTATAATGTTAATAACTGACGTCAAAATTAGATAAACCTTTATATTCATGTAAAATGGGTAAAGCTTTGCCTCCACCTTTTCTACCACCCATTCGAGGCTTCTTCTGTTCTGTATTTGAGGAATGGCCTCCCTCAAAAAAAGAACACAAATTAAAGCTCGTAGACCATCCCTCCCTCCTCTACTTCTTGGTGAGCATTTTCATGAATTCAAATCACATTATCTACCTCCAATTGGTTATTGGTGGTGCCTATCACTTCAAATTTTAGTAAGGAAAATAAATAAATAATTGTGAATGGCCTCCCTCAAAAAAGAACACAAACTAAAGCTCATAGACCATCCTGCCTCCTCTACTTCTTGGTGACCATTTTCACGAGTTCCAATCACATTATCTACCTCCAATTGGTGATTGGTGGTGCCTATCACTTCAAATTTTAGTAAGAAAAAATAATAATTGAGCATATACGGTAATGTAATATATTGGACATTCATTATAGAGAATTTGTTGAAGAAAATTACCTGATCTATCCATTTGAGTGGAGAGTCGTTGCACCAAGTAGTTAAGCTTGCATATATAAGCATATGGTACAGTCGTTGCACCAAATATTTAGGGCCTCACAATTGTCCGAAAAGATTGTTATGTAGCTACACACAACAATTTGCAACTATTACACGAAGCTGGCTAAGCTAATTGATCTGGTTCTTTTGTAATATTTCATATTCTCTGAATTGATTGCTTCTTAGTTGAAAATACTAAATAGAGGACGAGCTCCATGGAGCTCTTTATTTTGAAAATTTTGAAAACCACATTCCAAAGAACTTTCGAGAATTCTCAAGGGTCGATTTTCACCGGCTTGTCTTCTCGGTGAGATGCTCTCACACCATCAGGTTACCTCACATCACCGGACGATGCAATTCTTGATTGAGACTTATGTGAACATTGTTGATCAAGTCATGCGGTGAGATAATGACTTTAAAAAGGCCATTTGAGGAACTGGAAACATAACAACGTTATCATGACTTTATTTCCTAAGGCGACACTCCCAAATATTATGCGGCTGATTAGTTTTGTTTGGGCTATGTTGAGGACTCTATATTTACATTGATGAATCATTCACCTCACCTTGATGTAGCCCTATACATGGTTACTTGAATCATAGAGATTTGTCATCAAATGTGAGTATATCCTTCTGTCTTAACAAAGAGCATGGGAACATTCCATTGAGTATGAACATGCTTACGACAGGGCAAATGCACAGCTGAAGAAACCATGCACACTCTCACACAATACAAATTATTTGCATCACAAAAAAAACCTGAAGCAAAATAAATTTTAATGTGGTCATGCTATAACCTCTCGAATCTAGTAATGATGCTCGTGCGTTGCAAGGGGAGATAAAGAAAATCATGGCAGAGATGCACAAAATGGGCTAACATTGGGCATGATTGACTCTGAATTTATCTAGCTTACCAAATATGTCCATTTATTCCCTCAAAGAAAAAATATGCCCATTTACTGAATATTGTTAGGTTACAAAAAATATTATTTGTTGAATATTGTTTGACGGACATTGCTCTTCTCATATTGGGGAGCACCATGCATTTTTTTAGGCACAACTACCACGCGGTCTTCCCATCGCAGCCAGCCTCGTCCCGCACCCAGCCTATATATGTTGGGTCTCTCTCCCATTAATTCTTTCTTTGAAAGAATCTTGATTCGAGGCTGCTTATTGTCTTGAGCTCACAAACATATTTAAACTGGTGGGATTTTGTAAACAAAAACGATATGGGATTATCTCGTGAACAGTTCGTGAGGTTAGGATTAGGAGTTTCATCGAGCAATTATTTTTACCTTTTTGGGCCACGTCGCAGAGGATGGATGGATGGACTGAGGCCAAGATAGATCAACCTAGAAATTCTGCTATACGGGTGAAGTCGATTAACATAAGAAAATTCGGCTCATGGTGGTAGATAACCGGCGCTAGCTCAGCTGGTACTTTCGGGTGGTTTCTTGCATGACGTCTTGTGTTCGATCCCCTGCAAGGGTCGTTGGCTGTATTACTTTTTTTAGTTGCATTATATTATATTGTATCCTTCATGGGCCGGCCCAGGTTTTGTGACAGTTTTTCAACACATCTCTACTACTAATAAAAGAGCAAACATCAACTTCTCTTCACGCATCCCATTAAACGTACACAGACCTATTACCACCCTACGATTAGGCCCACTAAAATCAATTTAATGGTCAACCTTAACCTCATGTGTGTATCTCTACTACTAATAATACTGTGTGTATCTCTACTACTAATAAAAGAGCAAACATCAACTTCTCTTCACGCACCCCATTAAACGTACACAGACCTATTACCACCCTACGATTAGGCCGACTAAAATCAATTTAATGGTCAACCTTAACCTCATGTGTTGATTGGGGTGCACTTAATAATTTACACACGGACGGACCGTTCCACCGCAGAGGAAATCACCTCCACGTCCCTCCCAATCATCAATCATCACACGCAGGGAAACAAATAACTTCCCATCGCTGCAGCATACCAGGGAGGGAACACCTAAAATCACGCATCATCATCATCAAGAAGGAAACAAAACAATTATCCCATCGCTGCATCGTAGCACCGTCGCCCCGACCTCACCACCCGACAGATCCCCTCGCCCTGGGGCAACATCGTCTGCTTCCGGAACGACGCCCTCGCCGCCCTGCACCGCACCGTGGGCAGCCGTTCCTCCATCGTCGCCTACTCGCTATCGGCAAGTCCCTGAAGGCCTAAGGTCAGCAGAATTTATGATACAGTCAATCTACTAACCGCACCATCCTGCTTCACATTAAAAAAACAAAAATCTTGAGCCTGTATCCTGCATAAACATAACAAGCATGTTTATTCATAATAATACTGTGTGTACTTGAATGCTATTTGCCACTAATATGCTTTAATTCAACCCTCTTGGCAGATTCTACTAATACGCGGCAGTATGTCATCTCCCAATCGCGCGGGGGCACGCACCCCCTTTCAGGATATAACCAACTCCCACTCCGTGGGTAATTAACAGCCTACTAAATGCTACAGTTTTTCTTGAATGATGAACACTGTTATTGCTTATGCGCTAACTTTTTTGTTTGTATTTATACAGACCCTAAGGAATTGAAGAGGCAGCGGGACAAAGAATACTATGCACGAAATAAAGATGCCATTCTCAAACGGCGTCGTGATGCACGCCAAAATAACGGAACTCCAAAAGCGCTGCCTAATGACCAGCAAAGTGTGCCACATACACCCCTGGCCATGACCCAAAGTATAAATAACCTTGTACTGTTGGCTTATGTTCCGTTGTTCAGGTAACATTTTGAGACTCTGAATTATAACTATAATGTATCATAGATGTAGATCCTATGGAGCAAAAGAGGCAACTAGAACGGGAACGGTATTCACAAAATAGGGATGACATATTAAAAAGACAACGTCAAGCCTACAGTCAGAAAAAATTGTCTCAGGCTTCTGCAGGGACCGGTGCCCAAAAAGATGAAACACAAACACCGATGTCCACATCCATTGGTAATGACGATCAACGCATTACATACACCCCTAAATGTTGAAACTAATTAGCTTTTTGCATCTATGTAGACCTTAAAGAGTTAAGGAGGCAAAGGGACAGGGAGCGGTATGCACAGAACAGGGATGAAATATTAAGAAGAAAACGCCAATCTCGTGAACAGGCAAAGACATCTATTGCCACCGTTAACAATGTTGACAATGTGTCACACACACCAGCTACAGGACAATCGAGTGTCAGCCAGCTACAAACAATATCATTTGCAGGTTGTGTGCTACCATAAAATAGTCATTGCCTTTTATTATCTCGCATATTATTAAGAGATACTCCCTCCGTCCCAACATAAGTGTCTCAACTTAAGTAAACATTGCACTAAAGTTAGTATAAAGTTGAGACATTTATTTTAGGATGGAGGGAGTATATGATTATATGCACTGATATGGTGACACCAAATTTCTTGCAGGCTTATCAAACATGCCAACTTCATACCAATCACATGAAGGCATCCCTCCTGACGAGGACAATAAATTAGGAAACATTGATGAATCCAATTGGTTGCATAGGAATGATGCATATCAGATGGTAGAAATTGCAGGGAGACTGAGAGCTATTGTTGTACCTCTTGGTCATGAAACGCAAACAATTTCCAATGTCACTGCAGATATTGCACCAGGTATATCATTAGGCATTTGTACAGTGTAAGGAACAATATTACTATAATCAACCTCAATATTACTTATAGTGCAAGCGTGTTTACCGTAATCTGGGTTCTCTTTCATTTTTAATGTATAGAGCCTCTTAATGCCTCCAATCAACCTCAAAAGTCCATGGCTAATGATAGGCGAGGAGTAGAATCGACAACAGAGACTGCTCAAAACACTCAAAATCTGCAAGGTAGTTCTGCCGACCCTACATCTACTAGAACACCTATATTGTTATGTTGTACTGATCTTAAAATTTTGCATAGTGGGCAACGACCAGACAGCTGATCCATATGGAATATTTGAGCCTCCTGTTCAACAAACCAATTTTCAAGGTACATTATATATACTGTAGTTCCCATTTGAATGTCTTCATCCATAAATTTGAGGAATTTATATTTGACCAACATATTGCGTACTAGATTACATGGAGCCACTGCAGAATGGAGAAGCCGCATACCATGATCCTGATGAAGAAGCTAGAGTATTTATGGATCAGGGTATGTCCATTATGTATTTTCCAACTTAGCACCCTCAAGTGCACACTTTAGTTGTATTGAGTGATAATTTAATACCTACTGTGCTTCTGTGCTAGATGTTGCTTTCGAGTCCTACCAGCTTGGACGCCAGAATGCACAAGCAGGACCCGTAGCAAATATTGATGAATTCATATACCGAAACCTACCTACAAAGCACCATGTCCTAAAAAAGGTTGCAGACTGCCTTCACTGTGGGGCTTTGCGGTTTCCATTCGAGGGGCCAGCATTTTGTTGCAGAAAAGGGAAAGTCGGTATATTTACTCCAGTGGTTCCAGAAGAGTTGAAACGGTTGTTTACATGTCAAGCTGATGAGGATGCAAAATATTTCAGAGAGCATATACGATATTTCAACTCGCACTTCTCATTCACAAGTTTAGGAGTCACCCTTGATCGCCGAGTCAGCAATGCGGCAGGAACTGGAGTATATACTTTTCGTGCGTGTGGCGGGTTGTACCATGCTCTTGATGATCTGGTGCCGGCTGATAATGGCCCTCGACATTTCCAACTCTATATTTATGATACAGATGAAAACTTGGTTCACAGGGCTAAGAGATCTCCAGACCTTAAGATTGATCTCATACGGAAGATTCTACGAATACTAGAGCCTAACCCTTATGCGCAAGTTTTCAAGAGCCTTGGGTCTGTTCCAAATCTAGATGAGTATAGGATCTCACTAAACACGGATATCAAGCTGGATCAATGAAGGTACAATGCCCCAACGGCTTCTCAGGTGGCAGCAATATGGGTTGAAGGGAGCGACCCACAAAATTGCTTTGACAGGAGTGTTGTCGTGCATGGAAAAAAAGGAGAACGCCCCCTGTATATTAGAGCATACTATGGGTGCTATGACCCGTTGTCTTATCCCCTATTCTTCCCACGTGGGGAGATTGGTTGGAATCGTTGGATGCCATATGTTGGTCCCTCCGATGACAGGACCCATCATTCATCGGATAATACTACACCACAAGGAAACCAATACATTGATATACATATAGGTATGTGTTCATTAACAAGGGTTAGGCTTGCTATTATTAATGTAAACTTTTGTTTTCATCTATCTATCAGAGGAAAACTTGATTAGAGAAAGCGAACAAGTTGGGAACTTTGTAGCACATGAAGACCATGCCACTGATTTACCTGCAGGTATCGGTCATCATTTCTTATTCTTCTATTCTTATTGTGTCAATCGTTATGAGTCCAGCCAGCACACTGATATTTATGTTGTCAATCTTGTAGAGGACAACGAGGATAACCCAGATGAGGATTTTGGTGACAATGAGGTGAATGCAACACAATCCAGGAAATTTGTTAGTGCAAGGGAGTACTACTGCTTCAAGCTGCAGGTCAGGAAGAAACTTTTAAACATCATCTTGTTCGGGGGGAGCCTTTTCCAACAATGGGCTGTTGACATGTATATTAAGATTGAGTCTATGAGGCTTGACTGGTATTTGAAGCCAGAAAATCAGAAGGTTATACAAGCCGACCTCTACCAGGTAACGTTCTTGTGTTTATTCTAACACATTATAATGCAACGACAATATACTTGTTCCATGTTTTTCTGTAACATTGGTTAATACTACAGGGTCTTGTTGATACCGTTGTTGCTGGCGAGTCACGCGGTGATCGGACTGGCAAAAGAATCGTGCTTCCATGTACATTTCCTGGTGGTGATCGCGACATGCAGCGGAGATTCCTGGATGCAATGGCAATTGTCCAGCGGTGGGGCAAACCAGATTATTTTATTACGATGACTTGCAATCCCTATTGGGTGGAGATAACAGAGGAACTATTGCCTGGACAACTGCCACAAGACCGTACAGACCTGGTGGCAAGAGTATACAGAGCTAAACAACGACATATGATGGACTTACTGACTAAGGGTAAGCATTTCGGAGAAGTAGCAGCTTATGTACATGTCACGGAGTTTCAGAAACGAGGCCTCCCTCATGAGCATATACTTCTAATCATGAAAGCAAAAAGCAAGTTAGCGACCCCAGATGACTATGATCGGGTGATATCTGCAGAGATACCTGACAAAGAGAAACACCCCGTTCTACATGATCTGGTCGTCAAACACATGCTACACGGACCTTGTGGTGAGCTCAAAAAAAGTTGTCCTTGCATGATTGAGGGACAATGCCGATTTCATTACCCGCGAGATTTTTGCGATGCCACACAGCAAGGGAAAGACTCATATCCCATATATAGAAGGAGGGACGACGGGCAGAGGGTTCGGATCAGAGGAGCTGATTTGGACAATAGATGGATAGTCCCTTACAACCCTTATCTACTTATGACATACAACTGCCACATTAATGTCGAAGCATGCTCGAGCATTAAGGCAGTCAAGTACTTGTTCAAGTACATCTACAAAGGGCAAGATCGAACATCCTTTGCATTCGAGCAGGATATCATCAATGAAGGTGGAATCATCAATGAAATCCGACAGTATAGGGATGCACGCTATGTATCTCCTCCAGAAGCTATTTATAGGATTTTCGGTTTTTAAATGTTTGGTGTCAGTCCATCTGTGCTACAGCTCCAGCTTCATTTGCCAAACATGCATACGGTTGCATTTAAAGCGTGTGAAAATCTGGAAGGTGTTGTCGCTCGGCCATCTTCTTCCAAGTCCATGCTTACCGAGTACTTTCGGATGAACCAGAAGTTTCCAGAAGCGCGAAAGTGGCTTACAGAGAGTTTCCAGAACATTATAGATGGATAGCTGGAAATAAGAGTTGGCAGAATAGAAAAAGTAAGAGATCACAGATTGGAAGACTTGTGTATGCACACCCCACTGAAGGAGAGAGGTACTACTTGCGTGTGCTCCTAAGTCATGTCCGAGGTGCCACTTCATTTGATGATTTAAAAACAGTAAATGGCAAGCCATGCAGTTCCTTCAGGGACGCATGCGAGCACTTAGGCCTCATTGAGCACGATAGGACTCTTGATGATTGCATGACGGAGGCAGCCACATTTCAGATGCCTTGTGCCCTGAGACGGTTGTTTGCAACTATACTGGTATTCTGTGAGGCAACAGAAATCCGACAGATGTGGGACAAACATCTAGCATCAATGTCTGAGGATTACCGTCGTAATCAATCCGATGAGGCAACACTTGAGCAGATGGTCCTTAGAGATATTAGGGATATGTTACAATCCATGGGAAAGGATATTAGAAACTATGGACTTCCGGATCTGGTTGAGACCAATGGTTCTTATGACTCTGAGTACAAAGAAGTGACAGAGGAGAGGCAAGTCACAGTGGACAAAGAACATCTAGATCTATTTAACAGTTTGAACAATGAGCAGTTAGCTGGTTTTAATGATATAATGGATCATGTGATGAACCAAAAAAGCCAGATATTCTTTGTTGATGGTCCAGGAGGCACTGGGAAGACATACTTGTACAAGGCCTTGCTTGCAAAGGTGCGTTCCGTGGGCCAAATAGCGATCGCAACTGCTACATCAGGTATAGCGGCGTCGATAATGCCAGGAGGACGGACTGCACACTCCAGGTTCAAAATTCCAATTAAGCTCACTGACAACAGCATGTGTAGTTTTACAAAACAGAGTGGTACAGCAGAGTTGCTTAAACAGGCGTCCTTGATAATTTGGGACGAAGTCTCTATGACAAAACGTCAAGCAGTTGAGACGCTTGATAGATCGCTCCAGGATATAATGGAGTGTCCTTTGCCATTGGGGGAAAGGTTGTCGTCTTTGGTGGGGATTTTCGGCAAGTCCTTCCTGTTGTCACACATGGGACAAGAGCACAGATCACGGATGCTACACTCCTGAGATCCTATTTGTGGGAGAAGACCCGCAAGATACGCCTCACGCGCAATATGCGGGCACAGGCTGATCCTTGGTTCTCTGAATACCTCCTAAGGATCGGTAATGGAACAGAAGAGACAATAGGCGACGACTATGTGCGTCTCCCTGAAGACATTGTGATTGGCTATACCGATGATGAAAAAGCTATTAACAAGCTCATCGAAGATGTCTTTCCATCACTGCATGCTAATGCTAGATCAAGAGAGTACATGAGCACACGTGCAATTCTATCGACCAAGAACGATCATGTGGATGACCTCAATGACAAGATGATCTCCAGGTTTCCAGGCGAAGAAAAGTTATACCATAGCTTTGACTCAATCGAGGATGACTTGCAGAATAATTACACAATTGATTTTCTGAACTCGATCACACCTAATGGTTTGCCACCGCATGTTTTGAGATTAAAGGTCAACTGTCCAGTCATTCTGCTCCGAAACCTCGACCCTCATAATGGTCTATGCAACGAAACACGGCTTATGATCAGAGCCTTCCAGGATAATGCAATCGATGCGGAGATTGTTGGTGGTCAGCATGCTGGAAAGAGGGTGTTCATACCTAGGATCCCTATGTCGCCCTCAGAGGACAGCTCACTTCCCTTCAAACTTAAGAGAAAGCAGTTCCCCATCCGCCTGAGTTTTGCGATGACAATTAACAAGGCACAGGGTCAGACCATCCCAAACGTCGGTATTTACCTTCCCGAGCTTGTATTCTCACATGGTCAGCTATATGTTGCATTGTCGAGGGGAGTGTCAAGAGAGACGACACGGATTTTGGCCAAGCCAAACAAGGAGGTTGACAAATCCGGGAAAAGCACCAAGAACATTGTCTACAGAGATATTTTGGAGAGATGAGGCAGGTGCGTTATTCCATTATTTTTTGGATGGTGTTGTATTTATGACTACTTTTAGATCTAACATTTTTTTTCATTTGCAGGTTTTGATCAGATCGAACTATATAAGCATCAAAGAGGAAATGTCTCCGCAATTTATAATAAAACTATGCATATGCACGTACCAAATGAGAGTAGATGACATCATAGTTAAAGGTCTTCGTCACGAGACTACTCATGCATCATGTTAACCTACAATAGCATAACATCACAAGTGAGCAGTGTGCTTAAATATAAGATGGCAGCAACACACTTTAATTGCTATGTGCGTGTTTATCTCTTGTTAGCATTCCAAATTTCTTATCTGGAGACATCACTGAAATCATGGAGACCAGCTTCATTCTTAACGTGAAATGTGTGGAGTTGTAAATTTCAGTGGCACAACTACTACTTTAGCTTCAATCATCTTAATCCAGAACTGGTAGAGTTGGTAGTCCAATAACATATACATTCCTGAGTATAAAATTTCTAGATTCAAGATGTATAGGTAAGTTAAACCGTGGGAATTGTTTATCCATTATAATAAATATGAGTTTTAGCCCCTCAACTACTTTAGCATTTATTTCGCAAAAAAAACTACTTTAGCATTTTCTAACTTGAAGCAGTGCAACATTTCAATCATTTGCTAGCCTCTTGTCTATGTTTAACAGTAAAGTAAGCATCAGATCTTTAATCTGGTCTATATTTATAACACAAAGACCTGTTTAGATATAACAAAAGATATCATTGCTGCTACTCATAGGAATATTACACTATCAATTGATTTTATTAGCTGTATGTGCAGTTTTGATTGCAATACATGAACCTTATTTATCTGGCTCCGACTATTCCTCCCAGATGATAAATAAGGAAAGTATGGATGCAAGGATCAGAGTACTGGTGCTTTGGTTCTGAAGTTCTAATTGCCTGGGTGGTTCATAGTGCAAACACAGCAGACATAGTGGACAGATGAACTGTCTTCAGTACATGTAAGAATACACCATGAGATTCATGATTTCAATCCAAAAGGCCCAAATGCAAGCAATCCTCGATCATTTTTCATTTAAATTAAAGACACAAGGTATCGTGAAACGAATTGGGAAATTATAAAATGAGTATCACTAAATAATGCACTCAATCGTTGGATATAAAAAAAATATGAACGGAAGTCAAAGAGCAAGCATCTAAAACCAACCCGCATGGTGAGTGTGTACCGTGTAGTCCCCCTTGGCCTTCCACAAGCCGGCGCGCACATAGCGGTCACCATGCGTGATCTTCCTTACCGCGGAGATGACGAGGCCGACGGCATCGGTGAGCACGTCGGTGAGCATGGATCCCGCGCTCGCGGCACTTGGTGAGGTCGCCGCGGTCGATCCCCACGGAAGACGCAACGTTCTCAAGGGACAGCAGCGCATCGATGAGCGCGGCGTCGGCCTTGTATCCGGCGTTGCCGACGACCGCACGGAGGAACTCGGCGCCCCCGTCTGGAGGGGAGTCCCAGAAGCGGAAGAGGCGGTCCAGCTCCTGCTCCAGGTAGCCGTTCATGGGGTGCAGCAGCAGCACGTCCAGGGACTCCATCGCCGTAATCGATGGGAGGACCATGGACGGCAGCGGTGGGGAGACAAATAGAAGATAGAAGAGATAAGGTGAGCAGAACTGAGGAGGGAGAGTGGGCGGAGTGGGCGTGTCCAGTTTTTTTCCCGATGGATAGCTCTTTTTTTCAGGTGGATCGATAGCGTTTCACTTTGATTACAGGAATACAGTACATATTCTCAAAAAAAAAGGAATACAGTACACAAATAAGCCGCTCAACAAAAAGTAATACACATACAACGTCCGGTGCTGTCCACTTTCTTATTCTTTTATTATTATATCAAAACAGCCTTTTCGGTCATTTCGTTCATGTTATTAGAGTGGGACGTTGTCCAATTCCTTTTCTTAACCCACATGTCATGTTTAACTATGTACGTGCTATCTTTTTACATAGTCAGAAAATTTTAGAAAAAATATTACCTCATGATTATTTTGATAGTTTTATAAACATATTACTCCCTACTACGTATATCAATTTGAACGACAACTAATTTGAATCGGAGCGAGTATAAGATTTCTTTCATATTTGTTTTTTGAAGTCCACTTCTTTCAATTTGTTAATCTTTTGGTCTTCGAATGTTAAATTTTAGGATTCATGTGAGATTTTTTGTCATGCACTTCTGAATAGGCATACTTTTCATTGTATAACGATACTTTATTATTTTAAATATACGTGCGTTGCACGTGCATGCTTACTAGTCATATAATAAACACAAACAACAGATTGATGAGTTTGTCTAAAAAAACAGATTGATGAATTGAAAAAAAAAGGATGACGGTGAACCCGGAGACTCAATCTGTGCTTTATTATTAGGGAGAGATATGTAAACTGCTTACAATTTTGTGTAGATTAATAATTTGCCATTTTCATCCGTGGTAAAATGTTTAAACATGTTGTTTGCATTTATTTTGCATAAATGCCATGCTAAAATGATTTATTTCATAACTAAATAACCGTAGCTCTGAATTAAATAAATTTTATATGTAAATGGGGTAGAAAAATGCATAGGTTAACATGGTGGCATTACTTTACATGTTTAACAAATCTAAAATTGTGTATAGGGCAGAACAGTAGCAAATTCATAAATTGCATTTGAGGATTTTCCGGAATTGTTGTTTGTTGTTTACGGCCTCATATAAATTTGCCTAGATAGGTAGATTATTTATGTTTCACCTCTTGGCATGTTTAACAACATCTAATATTGTTGGGTAGCTTAAGGTAGATCAAACTAAGTAATTGCATGTGGTGTTTCGTCAATATGCAACTCGTTGCATCTTGAGCTCTACTTAATTTGTAGTGTTGTTTGTTGCATTTGCCATGCCATGCATATTTAAACCGGACATGCATCATACTTGATTGTGCATCATTCCATGTTTATGTGTTGTGTGTTTACCATGTTGTTTGCTTCTTTCCGGTTGTGCTTCTTCTCGATAGTTCCTGTGATAGAGGCGAGGGTGTCCCAATCTTTCGATGAGATGATAACTATCGATTTGGTGGAGACGACTTTGACGATCCGACTACAAACGTGCACGACGTTGCGCCTTAGCAATCGCTAAACCAATCTCCTGAGGTTACTGACAATGCTGGAAGCACGGTCAGCCTGACCACGAAGGTCTATTCCTGCAAGCAATCGAAGAACGAGAAAGAGTATGATAAAGCAATCTGAATATTGCAAATATATATGAAGTATTGATAATGGTGGGGATCCGGAAGCGGTCTTGGTCTGGTCGTTGGACACAAACAAAGTACACGAAGTTGCAATGGCTAACTTTTAACTAAACAAATCCCAAGGAAAAGCTACTAGATGGATCTACTTATATAGGAGCAAGGGGTGGCGGCCAAGGAGGTGGGAGGACGTCCCAAGGCAGCCTAAAACTAAATCTAGGTCGTACAAGGCCAATGGGCCCAAGTGGAGGTGATGTAACACCTTTAGACTTGTAGTTTGACTCGGATTCTGCTGCACCATCAGATTGTTTCGTCCACAACTCAACACTCCGGTCGAATTTGAAGGTGATTCCAATTGGGTTGGAAAGTGCATGAAATCTAGTTTCCAACAAAAAAAGAATCACCCAATTCAGAGTCCGTATGAAAAACTTGTGTGCGTTTTGAGTCAGGTATGTCTGTGCAGTCCGAATCTGAATCCAGAACGTGAGAGACTTGGACTCTATCTTCTCTTGGGCCAAAAGTGACGTGAGAGAACTTTTTGGACAGCAAATAAACATCTTTTTCTTCCTTATCTTCATATGTGGATTGTACAAATGTCCCATACACCTGCAATTAGACAAAACACAAAAGTGTGTGAAGTATTTTTGTTCTGGATAACATAAATAGATTATTGAATAGTTTGCACTAGAAATCACATGACAAATATGCATATATGCAATATTTTTGGTCATATCCAAGGTAGTCATGTCCTCATCATCCTCCCCTTCTTGAAAATAAAGCCGTCCTCGGCGTTGCTTAATCTGAAATGTGGCTAACAAAAGAGACAAGGTGTACATGTTGTATATGTATATGTCATCCATTTTTACTTCCCTTGATTTTTGCATATATGACACATGAATAGATGAGTAACTTGCATAGTTCATAAAATCTAAAGCCAAAAAATTAGCACAAGAAGTAGAAGGCATGAAAATATTGCAACTCAGTTTGCACATATAAGTGAAGCTCTTATTCATTTCAAAAGATTGACAATGTTCATCATTAAACCATCCCAACATTGGTGAATAAACCTTACTTGCATCAAATTTACATGCTACAACATGCTTAAATAAGCAAACATGCAATAAGTCATTCAACACAGAATCATCACCAAGATTAGAGGTCATATCAAAATGATTAAACATTGATTCTTTTGCATCAATAGTTAATTCAATGGGTGCACTCAAAATTGTTGGTATTTCAGTTGTTTGATCACATGGCAAAGTCAAATTATCAACGTAGTCCTCTAAAATAGGTGGTGTGATCAAAGTAGTGGGTAGCTCATCAGATGGTGCATTCAAATTGACAAGGCATTCATCATTCTTATGTAGAGATGGAAGATCGGTACCTTTGTCATTACCTCTTATGATCAACTCAGATGATGTAGCCACTCTCGGGGGCGATGTGTCACATGGTGGAGGTGATGTAGTCCTGACAACAACGGATGTGGTTGTCATAGTATGCCTAGTAGTTGAAGGAACAATCATATCAACTCTTGGAATGTGCACCGTGCGCTTGTTCTCCCCGTGGCCAACACGTCGTTTTATTTCCTGTTCAGCTTTGCAAGCAAGATGAAATAAATGGTCCATAGGATAACACTCTTCATGAATTAGTATCTCTTGAATATCACGATTTAATCCTCCCCAAAATCTATCCATAAAATCATCTTCACTTTCTTCTAAAGAGGAATGCAACAAGGTAGTTTGTAAATCATCATAATATTTTGTTACAGTTTCACTACCTTGTTTTAAGTGTTGCAACTTCTTAATCATGTCACGAGTATAATAAGCAGGGACGAAAGTATGTCGCATGGCAAGTTTCAAATCATCCCAAGTAGTAGGTATATAATCAGGGTGTAACCGACAATATTCACTCCACGAAACCAAAGCATAACCAGTGAAAGAACCAACCGCAACCTTAACCTTTTTATGTTCATCGAAATTATGGGAAGCAAATATATTTTTTATGTCGAACTCCCATTCAATATATAAAGCAGGTTTAAAACGGCCGTTAAATGGTGGTATAGATACATTAACCTGATCATGTGCATTTGGATGTTTGTGCACCTCTCGTGACGGTTGTGGTATTTGCAAAGGTGGTGGCACGTCTCCGGCGATCGACAAAGCCCATGAATTGACTCTGGATCCTGTCATGATTAGTAGAACAAGAAACAAAACCCAAAAATAATGTTCCTATAACTACTAGGATGTGGTGGTAAAACGCTCACAGTAAAGCAAATATCAATGTCTTACAAGTTCTTATCATGCAGCAGGCGGTGATCGGCAACCAGCGGTGTCAAGTAACTCCGAATATTGAGTAAAGCGATTGCCAGGAGAGCGTACGTATACACGGTATAGAAATATGTGGAGCTGGGTTGGCTATATATGGTAGCAAAAGATTAGCAATAATCAATTCAAAGATGCAATGTTGAATAAACGCTCAACGACGGTACTGTGCTGGTCCTAGGCTAGACCGGACTAGACGCGAGCCTAGAACACTAATAAGGTCACGGCGTAGCACAACTAGCATCAATGAAGGATACTAAGTAGCTCTTGACAGCAAGATATAAGTAAAGATCACAACGGCAGTGAAGATAATGATGAAAAACAACTGCCAAGCAGGATATACAACAATTCTCTCTCCAACTTTCCTCTTGAAAAGTTTGAGACAATTTTCTGATAAATTCTTTCAAAGAATGCTACTAACTCAAGCTTTCCAATGCAAAAAGAATCACTCAATTCCGAGTTGATATGAGGAGTCAAAGAATTCTAAAACTGGCCTGAAAAATTGGAACAAGCTGTGTTCACGAACTTCGGAGGGCAAAAAGACCTATTTAGAAGCCGATTTTGAGGCGTCAAATATTGAACTAGCTTCTGCAACTATTTAGATGCGGCTCGTCGCTATCTTCAATTTGAATACTCACGGAGCCAAAACGGACTTCGTATGAGGAAGATACACCTGTTTTACTGAACAGTGCGCAAAACAGATTCCAATCCGAATTCAGGTACGAGATTGATTCTAGATAGATCCAATTTTTTTTCTTCTCTCTTTTTTTTCTCACGCTTTTTTTTTTATTTTTCTTCTCCCTCTTTTTCTTTTTTTTTTCTTTCCTTTTTTCTCTCTTTTTTTTCTTTATCTTCTTTTTCTCCCTCTTTCCAAGACAAACTAGATAAGATGCAGATTCGATCTGGCGAAGATGTGAGTGACCTCAACTATGATTATGACAATAAACAGTGCGTAGCACGTGGTGGAAAATGGTGGATGGGATGGTGGACAGCGGATGGGATAATGATGCAGCGGCTGCGTGACTAATGTGAACAGAACTCGAAACTCTAAAGGAACTAGACACTAAGACCAGCAACTCGACACGGCGATGCAACCGATAATTCAATAATGCAAACAATGAAAAGAAAATTGCAAAGGCTCAGTCTGGCTAGGACAAAGGATGAATAGATCTAACTTTTGTTTTGTGGCTTTTTCTTGGACAATAGGTAAGAAAATAAATCTAATCTAGGAAAAACTGGAAATTCTCACCGAGCAACCTGAAAACTGATACCACTTGATAGAGGCGAGGGTGTCCCAATCTTTCAATGAGATGATAACTATCGATTTGGTGGAGACTACTTTGACGATCCGACTACAAACGTGCACGACGTTGCGCCTTAGCAATCGCTAAACCAATCTCCTGAGGTTACTGACAATGCTGGAAGCACGGTCAGCCTGACCACGAAGGTCTTTTCCTGCAAGCAATCGAAGAACGAGCAAGAGTATGATAAAGCAATCTGAATATTGCAAATATATATGAAGTATTGATAATGGTGGGGATCCGAAAGCGGTCTTGGTCTGGTCATTGGACACAAACAAAGTACACGAAGTTGCAACGGCTAACTTTTAACTAAACAAATCCCAAGGAAAAGCTACTAGATGGATCTACTTATATAGGAGCAAGGGGTGGCGGCCAAGGAGGTGGGAGGATGTCCCAAGGCAGACTAAAACTAAATCTAGGTCATACAAGGCCAATGGGCCCAAGTGGAGGTGATGTAACACCTTTGGACTTGTAGTTTGACTCGGATTCTGCTGCAGCATCAGATTGTTTTGTCCACAACTCAACGCTCCGGACGAATTTGAAGGTGATTCCAATTGGGTTGGAAAGTGCACGAAATCTAGTTTCCAACAAAAAAAGAATCACCCAATTCGGAGTCCGTATGAAAAACTTGTGTGCGTTTTGAGTCAGGTATGTCTGTGCAGTCCGAATCTGAATCCAGAACGTGAGAGACTTGGACTCTATCTTCTCTTGGGCCAAAAGTGACGTGAGAGAACTTTTTGGACAGCAAATAAACATCTTTTTCTTCCTTATCTTCATATGTGGATTGTACAAATGTCCCATACACCTGCAATTAGACAAAACACAAAAGTGTGTGAAGTATTTTTGTTCTGGATAACATAAATAGATTATTGAATAGTTTGCACTAGAAATCACATGACAAATATGCATATATGCAATATTTTTGGTCATATCCAAGGTAGTCATGTCCTCATCATCCTGTTTCGTTGCGATCGTGAGGATTCGTTCGACTACGGTTGGTTCATCTACGCCCGTTCGTCTTATTCATTGACTCGTTCTTCTTCCTAGCGGGATCTCAGGCAAGATGATTGTTACCCTGGATCTCACTACTATCATTGATATGCTAGTTGTCTCGATGCTATCTCTATGTCGCGCTTCCTACCACTTGTTTATCAAGCCTCCCAATTTGCCATGAAATCCTCTAACCTTTTTCACCCGTCCTAGCAAACCGTTGTTTGGCTATGTTACCGCTTTGCTCAACCCTCCTTATAGCATTGCTAGTTGCAGGTGCAGTTGCAGGTTGTTCCATGTTGGGACATGGATATCTCGGGATATCACAATATCTCTTATTTTAATTAATGTATCTATATACTTTGTAAAGGATGGAAGGCTCAGCCTTATGCCTGGTGTTTTCTTCCATTCTTGCCGCCCTAGTTTCCGTCATACGGGTGTTATGTTCCTTGATTTTGCGTCCCTAACACGGTGAGGGGTATGGGGCCCTCTTGACAGTTCGCTTTAAATAAAACTCTTCCAGCAAGGCCCAACATTGGTTTTCCATTTACCTAATAAAAATAAAACTTAAATAGGGGATTTTCTATGGACCCCTAGTATTTTTAATCAACCCCGGGCCAATGCTTCTCCGAGTGTTGGTCCAACCTAGGTGATGTACGGCGCCCCCTGGGCAACCAGGGTCTCAGCCAACCCGACGTCTTGCCCATCCGTGTGCCCTGAGAACGAGATACGTGTGGCTTCTATCAGGATTTGTCAGCAAGCCGGGAGGTCTTGCTAGTTTTGTTTTACCATTGTCTAAATGTCTTGTGCACCGGGATCCCGAGTCTGATCGGATGTCCCGCGATGGAGGATTGTCTCCGCGGATCGTGAGCTTGTAATGGGCTAACTTGGGACACCCCTGCAGGGTTTGATCTTTCCAAAGCCGTGCCCGCGGTTATGTGGCAGATGGGAGTTTTTAATATCCGGTTGTAAAGAACTTGACACCAGATTCAAACTAAAATACCCAACCGCGTGTGTAACCGTGAAAGTCTATTTTCGAGTGGGTCGAGAAGAGAACACACTAGGGTTATGTTTGAACGTAAGTAGTTCAGGATCACTTCTTGATCATTACTAGTTTGCGACCGTTTGTGTAGCTTCTCATCTTATTCTTGTACTTGCACTACAAAAAAAAGACACATCCGTGACATTTTGGGCCGAACGGATTTTTTTGTCATACTTATGACACTTCTATGACGATAATTGTGACAAAACCCGGTATCATCATAAATGTGGTGGGCTCCTACTTCTATGAAAAAAAATCATGACAGAGAATGGGCTTTTTGTCCTGGGCGGGCCGGAGACGCAGCTGCATGACATTCTTTGGGCCATCCATGACGGAAAAAACCATGGTAGAACCGAGGGCGAGGAAAATATCGGGGTGTTCCCCATTACCCTGGGTGGTCGGGACCGAGCGATGCACGAAGGTTTGTGCATTTCTCTCGTACACGCACGCGCGTGGGAGCAAGGAGTTGGGCTCTAACTAAACCCGAGCGAGGCGTTCGCCTACTGAACCCGAGCGATTGCACTGTAGGCTACGCATTACTGAACCCGAGCGATCGATCGATGGCTGTTAACTAAACCCGATCGAGCGATTCCTTCGCTACTGCTGCTAACTGAAGCTGATCGATGCTTCCTCTAGATGAACAGTGAGCGTTGCTAGGGGGTTTGGATGAACTGTTCCCGGTGGGGGTGGATGAACATGACCCTGTGGTGTTGCCTCTGGATGAACAGGACCCTGATCGATCGAGCTGGTTGCGGCTGGATGAATAGGATCCCATGGAGGGCTGGATGAACAGGACGACCCCGTGGAGGGCTGGATGACCAGTAGACGGTGGAGTGCTGGATGAACAGTAGCTCGTGGAGGGGTGGTCGAATAGGAGCCCATGAAGAGGGCTGGTTGAACAGTACCGGTGGAGTAGCGCGTCCTGGAGGCTGGATGATCAGGAGCCCGTGGATGAACAGTCGCAGGTGGAGGCTGGAGGAGGTCGACGGTGGATGAACAGTAGCCCGTGGAGGCTGGAGGAGGTCGACGGTGGAGATGAACAATATCCCCGTGGAGTCCCGTTTCGCGGTACGCCACACCCCTCCCGGTGAACATGACCCCCATTTCAACCGTAGCGCTCCAACACAAGTATGTTTCCTCTGTTTTGCGGTACGCCACACCCCTCCCGATCAAAAGGACCCTGTTTCGACCGTAGGAGGTCCAACACAAGTCCGTTTCATCTATTTTGCAGAACGCCAGACCCCTCCCGATGAATAGGATCCAGTTTCGAACGTGGCCGGTCG
Source organism: Triticum dicoccoides (assembly GCF_002162155.2). NCBI lineage: Eukaryota > Viridiplantae > Streptophyta > Magnoliopsida > Poales > Poaceae > Triticum > Triticum dicoccoides. Next base: position 299,561,898 of record NC_041383.1, on the reverse strand, counting down.
AACACAAGGCCGTTTCTTTCATTTTGCGGTATTGCCAGGCCTCGTTTCCATCGGCTGTTCCGTCCAAGCCGGTTGGCTCCCATGCATTTCGTTGCCTCCCCATGAACACGACACATTCCGTTGCCTCCCAATGAACACGACGATGACGCAGTTTCTCTGTTCCGACCCAACCATGTACACGAGCCCTGGCCGTACCTATGTGCGAGTAGGCGTTCGAGACCCCGCCCGTATGTACGTATGTGGCCGTATTTACTTTCTTGCACCCTGGCCACTGTACGTACGTGTACATGCTACGTGCGCGCCTCTACATCGACCAGTATGTACGTACACGTTTACGACCAGAATGACAACGCTACATATGCTTCGACCAGGTGGGTCCCGACTGTCAGGCACTTCCTTGCGTGCGAAGATGTAGCTGGTGGGTCCCAGCAGTCAGGGGGGCAAATCTTTTTTGGCCCAGACGCATTTCCTTGCGTGCGAAGATGTAGCTGGTGGGTCTCAACAGTCAGGGGGGCGAATCGTTTTTTTCGCGAACTATGGTTGCCCATCCGGTGGGTCCCTGCTGTCAGGTGGAGGAATCATTATTTTCCGCATAATAAGGAGGCACTTCCTTGCTGCGGCCGTGGAACCAGCTATCAGCCTCTCCGTGTACAGTACTCTTCCGATGGAAGTCGGTCGTTGACCACATTGACAACGCCGCGCCGAGAGCACCAAGGCGGTGGACGACGGCGAGGCCTAGGAAGGGGATGACGCGGAGCCGAGTAAGATGCGGTAGTGGATGCCCACGCGAAGAGGAGTACAATGGTTCACTAGTTCGGCTGCGGTGTGAGGCTACCGATGACTCTCGTTTGTTGACCACGTTGACCATACCGTGCCGAGCGCACCAAGGCCGGTGGACGACGGAGAGGACCCAGACTAGAACGACGCGGAGATGGGGAAGACATGATAGTGTGAAGGTACAACCGATGGGTCCCAGCTGTCTGGGGAAGGAAACAACTTAATAAGGAGGAACTTTCCTTGCGTGCGACCATGGACCTCGTGGGTCCCAGCCGTCAGGCTCTCATGTACAGTCCTCTTCCGATGACTCTCGTTTGTTGACCACACCGTGCTGAGCGCAGCAAGGCGGTGGACGACGGCGAGGCCCCAGATTGGAACGACACGAAGATGGGTAAGACGCGGCAGTGGAGTCGCAGACGGAGAGGAGCGAGAAACTTGACTGGTTCAGGTGCGGGGTGGGTCTACACTCGGCAAAGAATAACAGGAGGTGCGGAGTGGAGGGATGGCCTGTCCGTCGGCGGGGTAGCGTTCCGCTGCGAGGCGCACAAAACAACACCGTTGGATGCCGGAGGCTGGAGCAGGCGGTCCCGACAACGTTGGGGGAAGAAGACGAGAGATTGAAGAAGAATGCCGGCTGTTGGATGTAAATCCAACACCTTGCTTAGGATTCGACCTTCTGGCCCACATGTCAGCCAGTCCATTTGTTTTTTAGTCCATTTGGTGGGCTGGGTGAAACAATAATGTAGTATCTATGCAACCCATTTATATATATGGTAAAATTTAAAGCCCATTTGCATTTTTCTTGAAATCCGCGACTTGCTGGGCTGTGTGAAAATATCATGTTGGGCTAGACGGAGAAATGTTATAAAACATAAACACATGATTGCACGTCTATTATTGCATTGGTTAGTAAAATCTTTGCAAGCTTATGTACGCAATCACTAGGAGTTAACTTGCCAAGTTACATATAAACAATTATTATTATTATTTTGTAAGAACTTTCAATTTACAAAATAAAATATCATTTTAATTTGATAAGTTAATAGGACGTGGGGTATTATTACTTTTTAGGCTAGACATGGGACGGTTGAGTTGGTTCTATGGAAAAGTACTGAGAGAAAACTCAGTTTACATCGAAAAAGAAAAGAGGAAGAAAATTCAGATATAGGATTAATGAAAACAAACAATAAAAGAAGTGGGAAGGTCTATAAAATGGTTGGACGAACGACAGGTTTAACGGAACCTTATGTTGTTTCTATATATATATATATATATATATATATATATATATATATATAGGGTGGGTCTATTATGATAACACCCCATTAAGACCTTATTCTGCACACCCGGGGCTTATTCTGCTAACACTCGTCGCCCACCCCGAAGCTACAAACTCTGCCCACCCCGACTCCAACCCGCACGATTCCACTCCCACCCCTGCTTTCATCCACAACATGGGCAACCACCCCTAACCCCCCGATCTCCTGCGCCCCCAACC
>NC_041383.1:299537102-299559139 GCF_002162155.2 Triticum dicoccoides | reverse complement strand
ACGGTTACCCCCCGGATCTGTCTCCATCTCCCCCCATCCACTGGCTGCTGGCCATGACAGGGAGCCCAACCTCAGAGAGGAAGGACCACGAGCGACGTAGAGGAAGCGCCGGCAGCTGTGGCTCTGCCCTGGTCGATCCAAGGGCGCCCGTGTAGTCCACTACCTGGGAGTATGCAGCACGCCGACACTCCCCCCTCCCCCCCCCTCGCGCGAGATTCGGCGGGCTGCAGGTCGTCCCTTGCTGTCGTGAGGTTGGCTTCCGAGCGTGAGCGGCATGGCACTCTGCAGCAAGTTTCCCTCCCCTCGTCACCTCCACCTCCATGGCGGTCCCCGGATGTGCGTCCGCGAGCTACTACAACTATTGCAGTTCATTTGATGTTTTATTGAAGCTCACTGAAATTTGTTTTGCAGTTAGCTATGGAAAAACTGCGCCAAGTTTCCTGGAGTTGGCTCAATTCCTCTCCCCCGACGAGGAGTCCATGCACCCCTACCCGAACCAGGCATCCAGGAGCTCCTCTCGGCCCATGGCGACCTCCTGTGCGCGGCACCACCACTCTTCCTTCGAATCACAGCATGAAGATTGGAGCATGTGATCAAGCAATGCAAATGGTGCATTTTTTGTTTTGAGGATTTATGTATAAAAATTACAGGGACTCATTTTGTGTTTGCGATGAGACTATTCACTTTTGAGAGTGATGTTGTTCACTTGCCCTCAACATGAAAATGCAAAAAAAATAGTGAAACAACAAGATGGTAATGCGGTACACTTTGATATATATTGCGGCTCACTTGCCCTTGTCTTTACGGTCCACTCTCGTTCATAAAAGAAAGTTGAAAAAAAGACAACGAAAACTCGTATGAGAAAAATAACGTCCGACAAAAGAAATTATGCAGCTCGCTTGCCCGCCCGATGCAGTGCGGTTTTCATTCTAAAGCAGCGCGATCGGCCGCGTGATGTTCATCTCGTAAGTGCAAAAATATTGTTACGGAAGCGAAAAAAAGTAATGCAGTTCGCTTCTCTATAGAGTTGTGGTCCACTTATACCCGATGTGAAGTGCACTCCACTTTTCTTGTTTTGAAAAAAATTACGTTTGAATAAAATAAACCATGCAGTTCTCTTACCCGTCTGATGTAATGCGGTTTTTCGTCCGATGCAGTGCGGTTTTCAGCCGGATGAAGTACCCACGTCGATTTGGGTGTCGCGAAAAACAGTGTCCGCATTTCGGTAAATTTAAAACTGCTCTTAAACCGTAAGGAATTAGAGAGAGTGTTCTACATGAAAAAGTTGCGTCCCGTTGATATCTTTCCAAGGGAGTATGATTTGAATTATTCCGACCAGCCGTTCGTAAAAATTTCACGAAAAACAGCCGCTGCCTCTCGAAGTCAGCCGCATGATTTTCAAAATTAACTAAAAACCGTAAGAAATCTCAAAACCATTTCAACATATGAAAGTTGCGCCTTGTCCATAGCTTTCCAACGGCGTATGATACGTCTCGTTCTGACAAGCTGTTAGAAAACTAGAGCAAAAACAGTACCGAAAATTTCAAAAAGTTTGAAAAACAGACTTCCGCTATTTAGTAAATTTGAAACTGCTCTTAAACCGTAACGAATTAGAGAAACATTTATATATGAAAAAGATGCGCCTCGATGATATCTATCCAAAGGCGTATCGTTTGCTTCATTCCGACGAGTGGTTTAGAAGAAATCGCCAAAAAATGCTCGCTGCCACTCATCATGGGACGCGCCAATTTCAAAACTGGTCTTAAACTGTGTGGAATCTCGAAAAGTGTTCAACATGTCGAAGTTGCACCTAATCAATAGCTTTTCAACGGTATATTACATGCCTCATTCCGATAAACGGTCAAAAAATTAGAGCGAAAACAGTACCGAAAAAACAACGCGTGCAGTTTTTTTCGACGAGAAGTTCACTCGTGTGAGTACTGCAGCACACCTGGTTCAAAGAATGACGTGCACTTGCGTTCAGCGTGCAGTGCGGAAGTGGTGTGCAGAATTGTTATTCTGCTAATATTAACAGAATAGACCGTCATAGGAAAAGCAAACCAATGAAACTTCGCTCGGGCGGCTGCAATCACGAGCGCTCATTCATGTTGGGATCTGGTCCCTACCCTTTACCTCTTTTAATTTATTTTATATTGAATGATTAAATGTTATTTCCTTATATAGACTAAACAGGACCGCCGGCGCTGCAAACGGCCCAGTAGCGGCAGGTCATAGGCTGCACACTGGCAGGTGGCCAGACTTGGGCCTAGCCTCGTTCAGCTTACCTGCCTGGTTTGCATGACACCTTTTATTTTCATGTGTAGCATCGATCATACTCTAGTGGGCTGCTGTTGACGTTGTAGTTTGTCCTTGGATTATAATAAAATGGCAGGCGGAGGTCTCCCTGTGCTGCTCCAGGACAAGACGACCTGCTTCCTGGGCCCCTGTGTGGGTCACAGCCTTTTGGAAGGCAGCGTGACATCCTTGTTCACGGCGCGATCACTAGAAAGATACCCGTGCCGGCGTTCGGGAACCGAGCATCCGGCTGCATCATGCCTGCACCCACGAGCAAGCACAGCCTGCTCGGCACGCCTCAGCTACCGGTCTCTCATCGGAGTCAAATGATGCGAGCCACTTGCTTGGTGTTATTCTGCAGGCCACAACAAGGCATCAACCGTGGCACTTTCAGTATCTAGTCCGTTGTTGCTCTCCTCCATCATGATCCTTCCGGTTGTTATGAACCTTGCACCGCCTCCATGTGTATCCATATTCCGCTACTCGCTGACACTGGACCGGTGCGTTAAAATCATTTGTGTGCACTTGACTCATCGGGAAAGCAATGTTGGATTTGTATGGGAATTTTTGTCAGGAAGATGCAAGTATTGTTAGCTATTGAGTGTAACAACTCTCTTGCATGTTCTTGAAGAAAAGAGTGTAGCAGCGATTTCTAGTCCTAGATAGTGTTGTGTCAGGCAGCGTGCCCACGACACTAGGTAGTCTATATGATGCAAGCATATGAGAATTCCTGCTTTGTATTCGTTGCTAGCTAATGTATCATGCCCACAAGAAGTATGTATGATGCACCGTCGATTATCTATTGTCACCGCTAACCTGGTCGCCTCTCACCATTAGCTGGGGGCGATCGAGAGACCACCGGCAAGGGAAGCAGGTCCACCTTTGGAATAGTCGATCGGCCTCGGTCTCTCCCCTCCCCATCACGTCGCCTTCCCTCGGGCGATGCCAGGGGCCCCCGATCCCGCGCCACCAGCCCCTCCTCGGTCCTCCATCCCTAGCCGCCGTCGGCAAGGGCCACGGTGGCGGTGGGCCCTGCACCGCAGATCCAGGGCGGGTGGTCGCCGCGGCAGATCCGGTAATGCGGAGGCAGCGTCTCACGCGCGAAGATCGGGGGCGACAGTCAGGGCGGCACCCCTGCTGCAGGGCGGCGATGGGAACCTACATGGCTGGCAGTGTGGTGGCCGCGGGCACATGGGTGGCCCCGATGGCTGTGAATTTGGCGCGTTCACTACAAGAAATATGTCAACTTGCGATCATCACTATTGGTCACTGAATGATCATTGTTTTTCATTTACGACCTTTTTGTGACAAAAACATGTGATGGTGGCTCCAGGCTCACTGATGTATTATTTTGTATGGTCTCTGTGAATAATTAATAAGATGCCGCATGCATAGTCCAGATGCAGAGGCCGGGGGTTTATTTCTTTTTTTAAAGCACCGCTACCGAAACCGTCCTTATGCACATAGTGTAAGCACCTGCACTACAAACATTATTCGTAGGTGGACCTTGTTGTTTAGGCCATGGCAGACTCCTAATTGTATCCATGGAGTATTCCTTAAGGTGTACTACTACTCAACCCCAAGCCCTTTGACTGTCACGCACATTTCCTGGTCTTCTGATATTCAGCACGTTTGAAGTCAACCCGTGCCCATCACACGACAATTCCTGCCGCCCTTTTCACAGCACCCAATGTTCACTATGGGCAAAGTAGACAAAGAGAGAGAGAGCAGACTTAGGGGCTGTTTGGTTTGGAGCCTTTAGCTACCCAGCCAAAAATCAGTCATTGACCAGGCTTCAAAAGGGCGTTTGGATCGGCTCCAAAATATTGGTAGCCAACCCGCCTCAGCTCCCTCCCATTTCTTTTGCGTCAAATTGCTAGCGGAAACCGGGCGGCCAAATCGCTCGCCTATTATTTGGCGTGCCAACAAGGATTTCACAAGGCAAAGGTGTGAACGAATTAAACAGCCCTTTAGAGCTTCTACAATGACATCAAAATAGGCCCCTCAAATGCCCGCAGCTCTGTACCACAGATTCGGCCCCTCATATCCATGCAACACATGAACTAAAATACGTAGATCAATGAACTAGCAACAAACCTACTTCAATTCGGGCATAATTCATAGATAAGGATCACCGGACAATCAAAATTAGCATTTTCCATCGGCTGGACGATTTTTAAACATAAGAAGAAAAAACTAAAACAAGGAAGGGCGGAAGAAAAAAGAAGTGAGTAGTAAAAGAACAAAAAAAGGAACCAAGGCCTGATCAAAAAAAGGTCAACCAATTCCTGCTCTAGGAGAAAAAAACATGAAACTTAGAAATTATTATCTATCCACTGAAGGAAGGCCTTTGTAAATTTTGCTTTGACCTTGAAATGTAGTAGCACGGGGATTAAGACTGCGGGGGGTCCGGCTGTCTTTTACCGGGCAGAGGCTGCCTGAATTTGGTGCGGTTGCTGCGTATATTCTTATCGCTGAATGTGTCATGACTGTGCTTAACAAGAAACGCTTCATAGTAAAAGAATCAATTGGGCGTTGACCTTCATCTACCGCCGGTGTACTATAGACTTGTAAGCCAGTCCATGGCCTCCCGTTAAAAAACAGTCCATGGCCGTCGGCGCGAGTTGTTGTCGGGCAGGCACCGCAAATTAATGCATGTTACTGATCACTACGTTCATGGGTAATCCATGATAGTGATTGCAGAAATCCATGATAGTGATCACCAAAAAGGCGAGGAGATGCACAGCACGATCCATGTGCCTCCATCAGCGGATACTCGCGCTAGTGGCTGGCATCTAGTGTTCTGAGAGTGGTTGGTCCTCACGAGCATTCTCCATGATCTGCATATCGCTGAGACTCTTGCGATGGAGCATGGATGCGCAGACACCCGAACTAGCATTGTCAGGGCGATGTCGTGTCGTCCGTTATCTAGCTCCAGGGGTCAGACGGCTTCGAGAACTTGCTCATGGTATTGTTTGACCTATAACAAATAATTCAAAAAAGAGGCACATAGTTAGCTTGTTTCGTCTAATAAATAAATACATCTTCAACACCGATCCTCAAACCGCCCGCTTACATCTGGATTGCACTGTCCGGACCGCGGAAATCAATACGGATTTGTATCGGTCCGCAGGGAGTCCGGACGTGTTTTCTCCCGCAAGCCTGAAACAAACATGGGGGGTCTTTGCAGGCGTCTGGACCGGTGCCATGTCAGCTTGTGACTGCCATGGTCCACCCAAACCCCCTATATCGCCCATGCGCTTCCCATCCGAAACAGTCAGCATCGCTCCAGAGCGTCAGTGCCCGCATTCATGTCCGGCCAGAGCGAACGCGGGCAATTACTGACGGAACCATGCATGCCCATCCGAGGGCTCCTTTTTTGTGCACGAGAACCTTCTCTATAAGGTGCTCGTCGCATCCGCCGACACCATCGACCTTGTTAAGTATTTTATGATGCGTATGCGTTAAATTAGATGTTAAAGAGGTAGAGAGAGAGAGGGAGAGAGAGATCATCACCGCAACACTTATACTACACAAGAACCTCCATCTTACATTGACGGAACCATGCATGCCCATCTGAGGGCTCCCTTTTTTTTGCGCACGAGAACCTTCTCTATAAGGTGGTTGTTGCACCCGTCGATTCCATCGACCCTATTAAGTCTTTTATGATGCGTATGTGTTAAATCAGATGTTAAAGTAGAGAGAGAGAGGAAGAGAGAGAGAGAGAGAGATCATCCCCGCAACACTTATATTACATAAGAACCTCCATCTTACATTGACGGAACCATGCATGCCCATCCGAGGGATCCCTTTTTCTGCGCACAAGAACCTTCTCTATAAGGCGGTCGTTGCACCCGCCGACACCATCGACCTTGTTAAGTCTTTTATGATGCGTATGCATTAAATCAGATGTTAAAGAAGTAGAGAGGGAGAGATTGAGAGAGAGAGAGAGAGATCATCACCATGACACCTATATTACACAAGAACCTCCATCTTACATTGACGGAACCATGCATGCCCATCTGAGGGCTCCCTTTTTTGTGCATGAGAACCTTCTTTGTAAGGTGGTCGTTGCACCCGCCGACACCATTGACCCTGTTAAGTCTTTTATGATGCGTATGCGTTAAATCAGATGTTAAAGAAGTAGAGAAGGAGAGAGAGAGAGAGAGATCATCACCACAACACTTATACTACACAAGAACCTCCATCTTACATTGACGGAACCATGCATGCCCATCTGAGGGCTCCCACTTTTTGCGCACGACAACCTTCTCTATAAGGTGGTCGCTGCACCCGCCAACACCATCAACCTTGTTAAGTCTTTTATGATGCATATGCGTTAAATCAAATGTTAAAGGAGTAGAGAGGGAGAGAGAGAGATCATCACCGCAACACTTACATTACACAAGAACCTTCGTGTTACATTGGCGGAACCATGCATGCCCACCCGAGGGCTCGCTTTTTTTGCGCATGAGAACCTTCTCTATAAGGTGGGCCGAGGGTGTTGGAGTCCTATGTGTCGGGTGTCCGGACTGCCACAAACATCTCCCCACTTTGTCTCCAATTTGCAGGAGAAAACGCGCCCGGACCGCCCCGCTGACCGATACAGGACCGTGTTGAATGGCTTCTGTGGTTCCAACGGCGCAGATCGGATGGATGTAGGCGGTTTACAGGTCCGCCTTCTCGTCTGTAAAAACGACTTCGTCACGCCCAGTTCATTTGCTAGTCCAGCTAGACGACAACGACATGTCTCTACCAGCGAGTGTGTTTTTTATGGGGAAGCTGGTGGGGACGGGGTAGGCCAGAGTGGGCCGATCTGACGTGGCAACGGTGCCTAGGGATGTCTGGACATCTGCGTATCCACCCCAAATATGAGTCGAATATGAAGACTGTCGGTCAGTCAGGACGTTTGGGCATGTTTTAAGGGGCGTGGTTATGGACATGTATAATGATTGATAAGATAGTCTTGTCTTAGGCCTTGCATGTAATCTAGAGATTACAAAAAAGAGTCTACAATGGGTCATATCTTAGCCTTTTCTTCAATAACAAAACAAATCCTAAAAATGTGGTGAGACATATTGTGCTAAGAGATCATCTCTTGTCTTCTCTTAAATAAGATAAGACAATCCTTTTCTTATGAGTTCTCACTCTTCTACCTCATCATTTATCCTACTTGTCAGTACTAAGATAGCACCATTGTACATGCCTTTAGGTGCGTTTTTTGGGTCGGGCAGCCTGCCCGGTCCTTTGGAACGGGTATGGGATCCGGTTGTAGATGCTCTCACATTTACCACTCAAAAAAAAGATGCTCTAACGTTTTTACCATAGGTTGTTAATAGAAACAACAGATTTTTAATGGAAAAGGTCAAATGCTCACCCGCCGAAACAAAACGCCCCGGTGGTGGCTCAAGGAATCTGGGGATCAGAGAGTGCCTGTCGTTTTTTGTCGGTGCTCCGTTGAACTTTCTCGGCACACATGAACGGTGGTCCGTGATCACGCTCACGTGGCAGATATAGCCACTGGCGATACTCATGCGGAAGGCAGGCATACCATCGATAGCTGTCACCTGAGTGGATTTAGAAACCGCCTTTGTTCATAGAGCTTTGTTTTTTGCCGGGGCCTTTGTTCATAGAGCTGAGACGTGTTGTTCTCTGCATGCGTGTTTTGGAATCGAGTGAATTGCAAAAAATCATCATATTTGGGGATTCATCTGCGGAAAACCACCAGGTTGCTAATCATTTGCAAAAATCACCGCGCATTCAGTAAACATTTTGCAAAAAGTACCGATCAGGTGATTTAGCCCGTTTAACCACTTTCTGACGAGTGGGGCCGGAATGTAAGGAGAGGATTTGGCAACAAATTGACATATACTCTCTGGATTAAAAAAGCAATCAAGCCCCTCCCCCTCCCCCACGGAGGGCATCTCCCCCGCGGACAGCACCAGATCTCCTTTCTTGCACGTAGCAGCGGGTGGGCACACCGGCCGCCGAGCCGCGCAACGGCACATGAGATGTCCCCGCACGAGTCGGCCATCTCCACAACCACGAGGGCCAGCAGCGCACTGTAGTCGTTGGGGAGCCGGAGCTCCTGTGTAGCGTCCGTGGCGTGGACTTCGCGGAGGCGGACATTGGGAGCTCGGCCTTCAAGCCACGGCGGCTTCCGCCGAGATGCCGTGGCCGCACCTCGGCCTTTGCCAGGGATGCCAGCGCCGTTCGACGTTGTGGATGCGAGCGAACCTCCAAGAGCTTCGGCCGCCGTTGGTGGCGGCGCCGCCCGTCTTCGGCGCCTCCTCCCCTCCTCCTACACCTCCCGCTGCCCCTCGCTCTCGTAGCCGCTGCGGAGCATCGACGCCCGCAGGAGAGCCCCGTTGTGCCACGAGCGCGCCGACCTGCCCGTGGTCGATGTCCACCACCGTGACGCGCTCGGGGACGCGCACGCCTTGCTCATCGGCTCACTCATGTCCATCTCCTTGCTCCACCCTAGCCGGGAATGGTCGTGGCGCTGTGTCATGGGTGCGCCAAGCAGGAGGCCATGGCGCTCTGCCGTGGACGCGCCAACCTGCTCGCCGTCGCCATCGGCCACTATGATGCGCACGCCGCACTCGCCGGCTCACTCCTATCCATCTCCTCGCTCCACCTCCTCCTCGTCTCCGCGACCGCCCGGTCGGCGGGCGTCTTCCAGCGGCGGCGACGGGAGCCGGGCTCTGCCGGGCATGGTCTAGGGGGCTGATTGCTTTTTTAAAATCTACTAGGGGTATGTGTGTGATTATTTTGCCAAGTCAGCTCCTTACAATCCGGCCCCACATGTCAGAAAGTGATTAAATGGGCTAAATCACATGTTTAGTGCAAACTGTAAAATGTTTACTGAATGTGCGGTGATTTTTGCAAAGAGGCAAATACACCAGAGATACAACAAGTTGCACTTGATGACCACTTTGGTGCTTGATGTTGAAAAATACACAAAACTGATGTAAAAATTTGTGTTTTGGTGCACGTACGGTTCAAAAGCCAGATGCGGCCGTGTACAGCGCCACCTCGGCGTGACAGCGTGGCGGCGGGTCCTATTGTCAGTGGCTGGAAGCCTTTGGGCGGGATGGAGTTTGGTCTTTTTTACAAATGCTAGAGCATAAATCCCAGCTCCGAGAGTGACAACGGCAATGGCAAGGGGTAGGGTCAGAAGAGGTGGAACTGGTGCATCGGGAGCAAGAGGTGGAGCTGTTGCATCTAGAGCAAGAGGTGGAGGGAAAAATGCAAGAGGAGCTAATTCTGCAAGAGGAGCAGCCAATGTTGCAAGAGGAGGAGGGCACAATGCTAGGGGAGGAGGAGGGCACAACGCAAGGGGAGGAGGGAATGTTGCAAGAGGAGATGGAGACCACAACACTAGAGGAGCGAATGCTGCTAGAGGAGCAAGATCTGCAGCTCCTGGCCTCTACAACCTCCATTTTGGAGATGATGGAGCCAACAGAAATGAAGCAGCAAATTTCATGCAGGCTGAAGAAGAAATTTTAATCACTCAGAATGCACCTGATGATGAATGGGCTTATGATTTTCTATCCCTGTGACATACAGGTTGAAAGCATGAAGTTCATGAATGAACTTCAGTGGCGAACTTGAAATGAACCCTTTTGTTTATCAGTATATGTACTGAACTTGGAATTTTAATGCTTTTTGTTTACCAGTAGATGTACTGACAGACACAAGTTGCATAGTTTATTTGAAAAGATTTAAATGCTGACTAGAGGACACCGTCCTGCAAACCAACAAATGTCGACAACATTTAAATTTTACTTTTTTGTGGGCTTGCAATAGATTGACCCAACAAGCTACTGTAGTCGACAGACATTGGGGCTGCGCTATTGCTACCGTAAGCAGAAAAAATGGTGCTTTCATTCTACTACTTTTGTAGCTGGAATCTCTCTTTCTGATGATTCAGCTCTGCTTTTTTGTGCGTGCTTGCTCCATAATGATATGACCAAAGGAAGCTGGCTTTTTTGTGGGCGGCCCTCGTCCTGTCGGGCCCTTGCGGCTGGACGGCGGCGCTCGGCACGGGAGGGCCTCCCTGGTGAGCTTCCTTGGCTACGGCGGCGGGTCGATTTGGTTTCGTTCCTCGGCGGGCGCGCGATTGCAGATGGCCTCACGGAGATATGTGCCAGCTACCATGGTGGGGCGACACGAGGGTGCCCGCAGAGGAGCTAGGTAAGAGGGACGGGTGGCCTCGATGCAGTCGCGCCACCTGTCGCCGGCACAACTTGCCGGTCCAGATGCGTCCGCTCCTCCTCCTCCTCCTCCTTTCCTCGTGCTCGACGGGGAGCTCGGTTGGAGGGATGGGTGGCCTCGATGCGGTCGCGTCACCTGTCGCCGACATGGGATGTGCCGGTCCAGATTGTCCGCTCCCCTTTCTCCCCCGTTCCTTGGCTGCAGACGGGTTGGCATAGGTCTTCCAGCAGCGCGTCTGCGGGTGGATCTGTCGGTCGAGGGCCGTCAGTTGGTCTGAAGCCGGGGCCTTTGGATAGGTCTCGGGGTTGTCTGGTTGCAGGGTGGCGGCTCTGGCGGCGGGAGGCGCGGCGTTTGCAGGCGGAGCGTGCGTCTCAGGTGTGGGCGGGTAACCATGGCCTCGTGGGTGGCGTGGTTGCGGGTGTTTGACGGAGTTAGGGTGCGACGGTGGGGTGTGGGTGTCGGGGTACAACACTTGCCTAGTCCTCTGACTGACTGACGATGGCGGCGGCAATTGACGTCGTACCCGTCTTGAAGGCTTCGTCGCGGCGTTCCCACTCTTGTCGCCTTGCTCCGGGTGAAAACCTGATCTTCCCGGATCGGGCGGTGGCGACTATCCATGGTCGTACCCTTCTTGGAGGCATCGCTTTGGAGGCCTGGCTCCGTTGTTGTCCGATTCATCTCTCTATTGTGTTGTCCGTGGGGTGGTGTGTCCGTGCACGGCACCTTTATATCTTGCCTTGGGTGTGTGCGTTGTATGCGTTGTTCGGTCTAACAGTTATAATCGATGATGGTGCTTTATATATAAAGCGGAAGGAAACTCTTTTTCAGTATATACCCAGAAAGAAAAAGGGAAACAAACATGTAAGCGGAAAAAATGGACACTCACACAATTCCTGGACGATAGAACACTCAGCACATCGTCGAAGAGCATGTTGGTGATGCCATTTTGCACCGAAGCGGAGCGCTTGTGAGCGGCTACAGCCATATCTCGTCGATGCATCACCGTTTGCTTAGCCTTGTACTGTCGACATGCCTAGTAGTGTCAGTAAAAAATGTGACATGGTTATTGTTAATGCCGATGCAAGTTCTTGCCTTCTTCTGGAGATCCAAGTGAGCATATATACTCGTGCAATAGAGGAAACGGAGTGATGTCATTGTAGACTGTCACAACTGCAAAGATAAGACATGGCAGCGTGTTTGTTTTCAGTTTCAGAGATACAGTCAACTACTGAACAGACGCATCGCATCACGTGCGACATACATTACGGAGTACATGCATATGTGCATGACAGAGTTGCACGGCCAGCTCCAAGAACCTCCGTCCGAATAACTGACGAGTGCAGTAGGACGGAGTGTCGTATATGGAAACACGCTCCCCAACGGACGCAGAAGCAATTAAATGAGGGCACGGGCGAAAAATTAGTTCATCACAAAAATTGTAACGGTGTGGAACTGTATCCTCTGGGCGACGAAAGTGGCAGGAAAACTGGCACGATTTGCACACCCCAACCAGCGAGACGCAGTCCAAATTTTTAGTAAAATCCACACGCTTACCCAAAGTAGGGCCTTGACCATCCGAGCCAGGTGAAAGGTAGTAGAAACCTTGCTCTGACATGTTCTGAGGACCGCAGACACTAGGCTGCCGTTTCGGGGCCTGTCTACTCATAAAGGTCCAACGCAGCATTCCACTCTCATCATGGCGAAATTCAACAAAACAATAAGTCAGAACCTTATCCACCAAAAAGTGCGAATCCTGAAGCACACGAACGGTTCCGATAGCCACCTCCTGAGTTAGTGTGGATAGCAAATCTATCATATATATATATATATATATTTATTTATATATAGACACACACACACACATACTATTATTGAAGGGAAAACATAGGTTCAGTTTTGCATTCTTATAGAAAAAAGAACTGAGCTGTGCGTCGTCTTGAAAAAACAAACATAACTTGGGCTGCTGATGTTATAGACAAGCTAGGTTGGGAGGCCCAGAGGCCGCTTGATCCAAAAAACGTTGAAACATGTCGTGGGCTGCCCATGTTAAACAACAAAACCTAGGCCATGGACCTGGTGGGCCCGGGTCTGTCAGCCTCTTGACGAACAGTTGTCTCCCGATTCCTCTTGTTTTGCTGACCATGTTGGGAACGACAGACGGCGGCACCACGGCGAGAGCACCAAGGTGGAGGACGACGTCGAGACCGTGGACCGAACGAACCGAAGCAGGGGAAGACGCAGGCGGAGGGGAGTACGAGGGTTGACTTGTTCGGATGCAGGGTGGCCGGTGGAGCTCCTTGGTATCATTGTCTTCTTTCATGTTGGCGTAGCAGGGGTTGATGATGGTCTCGGCGAGGTCAACCACGGAGTCCGTCTCCTACCCGTTGCCGACGATCTTGTATTGCTTCTGGATGTCGACAAGCTTGCTGCACCAGATGGCCGAATCGTCGCGTTCTTCCTTCTCTCCACCGTAGCGAAGGTGCAGTCGGCGCTGCCGATGAAACGGGAGAATGCTCTAGAACTTCTGATGGCCCTACAGTAGTGGTAGACGAGAACCTCGTCTCGCACGCATACCTGGGCGACCGTGATCCGCTGGTCCCTGTCAGGAAACGAATGGATGTGCACAAGGTCTAGTCCTGCGACCTTGTGCTTTCTCGTCCTGTAGGTACTGCTTGAACTCGGCGAGGCAGAGCTTCACCAAGTCTGGATCGTTGGTGTACATCACATTCAACTTGGTGCCGCCATGGGACTAAGCGGAGAACTCAAAGGTGAACTCCTTGCTAAAGTCCATATCCAGCAGGCTCACCCCTCGGATCGCCATTGGAGTCTCTTCAAGTGAACGAGGAGCAGGCAGTAGCAGCAGTTCGTTTTTCAGCTCTTGGGGAACTGGATTCAATAGTAAACCGAGTGTGTATAGGCGACAACAGTTAGTACCCCTCCTTCCCCGTTGCACGCCCGGCAGAATATGCACCCTCGACGCATTCAAACGCTTCCATTAAGAAACCTATTCCGGCCACACACGTCGGTTCACGAGTGGGTCTGTATTGGTACTGTAATAACAAGTGTTAGTGGTCACTTTACTTAAATTTAATTAGCTTTAATTAAAATGTATTCTTAAAACAAGAAATGCATTGGCTCGTTCTATCAGTTCCACAAGATCAACATGCACAACAATTAGAATTATTATTCTAAGGACGCACATGATCAGCACATTTGCCGCACTTCCACACAGAAAATACTACCAAGTTTGAACAATTTGTTATGGTTGCTGTCCTCTGCATCATCATGCTGTGTTTCCCAGCTTGAAAGATTCAGAACCAACAAATAAGATTCAAGTAATAAGTACAACAATGATGCCTACACATCTCATTGATTCCCAACTTCCAAGATTTAGAACCAACAAATAAGATTCAAATAATAAGTACAACAAAGATGCCTACACATCTCATTGATTCCCAGCTTGCAAGATTCAGAACCAACCCATTAGAGCCTTTTGATAAAGTGAATATCGGTATTAAATCCATCTTGGCTAGTCATATCATACAACCCAAGAACTTGGCGAATGCTCTTGACCATCACAACATCTGTAGTAGAGTATTCCTGTTTGCACAGATAAGAAAGAGCATGATTACTATAATAGTGGCACTAGTTTAAGCAACTGGTGTGAGTGGCCCTATACCGCCACGACTCGATGTGGTGAACCTGCAACTCCACTCGGATGAGGTCAACCTGCAGATCCATGATTCAATTCATGCTCCTTTTTCTGCAGTTCACCTGAAATGAAGCAAAGATTGCATCATTCAACTAGCAAGAAGTACTTGCTCTCGTGAGCTGGCAGGTTCTTCTTTGTAGTTGCATTAAAATTCAGCAACATTGAGGTTGGGTGTCCTGCTCATGTAAGGTGAAACTATAATTTTCTTATCCTTTTGTGCAGTTCCACTAAAATAAAGTGCCATTGTGGTGACAGTGACGACTCATCTTGCAAAAGCTAATAAAATGTTGCACGAGATTACCAGCAGAATTTGATGGAGATTTTGGAAACTCCAATCACCATTTTGTGCAGTTCCACCAAATTGAGAGATGTTGCCCACGTGACATTTTAGTTGAACTATAAAAGACACTCATTCCAAAAGAAAGTGTTTTGTGCAGTTCACCAAAAGGTCACAATAGCAACAGGTGAAATGGATATCCCTATCTGCACAAAAAGATAGAAAGTAAATAGTTGCTGGTCAATAAGAATATACGAAACATACACGAAATGAAAAGAAGCATATTAATTATGTTCATGGCAATCACGCAAGGACAGTAGAAATTTTAAACCGCCTGCAATGCTTCATGTTACTGGAAGCATTACGATCAACTATGACATTCGTCAAATATGGGATTACTTTAATGCTGGCATTGCTTGTTTACCAGACACAGTAAATCAACAGTAGCTAAAGAGTTGGTTTAAGGGCATGGGACCATGGGGACACCAGGTCACTCAGCAGCGTAAAGAAGCAACTTACTTATCATACTTGGGAATACAGCACGAGTACCATTTGTTAACATAGTTTAATTGCATCATATCACTGGAGGCATTAGATTAACAATAACACTGGTTAGACATGTCCTTAAGGTAATACTGTGATTGCTTCATTTTACATGTGCCCTTACATTA
This sequence comes from Triticum dicoccoides, assembly GCF_002162155.2. Taxonomy (NCBI): domain Eukaryota; kingdom Viridiplantae; phylum Streptophyta; class Magnoliopsida; order Poales; family Poaceae; genus Triticum; species Triticum dicoccoides. The sequence continues at coordinate 299,543,967 of NC_041383.1, read as the reverse complement.
ACAACAACAAAAGGTTGGTATAAGGACATGCGACAGTGGACGCATCAGCACAATGTACCTACAAGGAGGCATAAAGTGGTGATGCCGAGTTTGTTCATGCTCTGTGAGGGCAGCAAATCTAATCCTGGAGAACTTCTCCTATGTGAGGGCGGCAAATCTAATCCTGGAGACCTTTTACTATGTGAGGGCAGCAAATCTAATCCTGGAGACCTTTTACTATGTGAGGGCAGCAAATCTAATCCTGGACATACTCTGTTGACTTGTCCACCAGCCGCCACTTTCTATCCATTTTTCAACCAATAATAGATCTGTTCCTTATCTAGTTTGTACTGAATTTTCCCATTATTTCCCTTTTCAACCAAGAGACTGGTTGGGTACCCGGTCTCTACTACTTTCCCCCTGTTATTTCCTCTTTGAATCAAGTCCTAGATTCATGCTATGATTTTTCCCCTTTCTTCATTGTTTGAACCAAGTCCTAGATTCGAATGCATGAAGTAGCTTTACCTCTAATAATACTAAAAATTTAGGTGGATTTGGAAGAGCTGATGGAAGTAGGAAAAGATGCACATGCAGACACGTTGGGAGCTGGGGCAGTAGAGCAAGGCCGCTTTCGAAGAACTTGTACCCGAGGTTCATTGGGATTTCGGCGGCGGCAGGTCCGATTTGCGCATAATACGGCAGGGAGGAAAAAGGGTCGGAGGACCTCCCGAGCCGGCGCTGTGTCGGAGAGAACGACATGGGCAGAGGATCGGGCCCCGCCGGCAGCTGTGGTTTTCCTCCCTCGGGGGCGATGACCGCGTGAACGATGCACCTTTTAGTCCTCTACACACACTGGACGAAGGGATCCGGCCGCATCTGTGACCAGCGGTGAGCAAAGAGAAAATGTTGCGACTGTTGTCTTGTTTAGATCTGGAGAGGATGAGAGAATGAACAGAGCAACCCTAGTAAAGCAAGCGCTCAGGCCCCTGCATACATATATAGTGGAGTGATTATCTTTTTCTCTCCACAACAAGCGTTTCAATTTGTGTACGTGGCATTAAAGAAAAGAAACTCTCTATTAAAGTGACAACTATATGACTCCTAGTTACTACTAGTAGTACTTGTATTGTTCACTTGTGCTCCCCGGCCCTCCATTCATTGAACAACCCCATGGGTGAATAAACATATAGTAAGTATTTATATAGAATGAACAAGCTCGAACTATTTTCGCATAGTTAAAAGTTGAGGGCGGGGCTTTTCCCAGGCAGTATGTGCGGCAGTTTTCGGGTAGGCGGTTTGACAGAGGGACGAGGAGGGTGAGTGAGTGGGGGATTCTCAAACTTACTGCTGGAAAGGTCGGGCTGTGCAATTTGACGACGCGTTACTGCTGGAAAGACTTGTGATATGACTACTCACTATAGTCATGGATTACTGGCGCTACGACCGAGGTGATGCCCCCCTTCCGTTCCGCACTCTAATCTGGTGCATGACACGTCGACCCGGATGCTGGCTCTCCCACATGTCTGCGAAGTACGTAGTAAGAAGGAGCAAAGAATGATGCGGTATATACTACTACTACTACTACTACCCAGGTCAGAGGAGTGTGAACCATGGCAGCCCAGTGAACCAGCAGTGCGAACCACGGTAGCCCAGTGAACCAGCAGTAGAAAACAATGTGGTGATATGGCCATAAAAAACAATGAGCTACGGTCCAGACTATAGCATGTACAGTACTACTCCTCTTTGTTTGGATCCCTGAGTTAGAGCTAGTTTGGGTTGAAATAGCCTCAAATTATCGAAACAGGAGGGGTTAGTTAGAGCTAGTTTGCTCTAACCCAGCTAAAAAACTAGCCCGGTGGAGAGGTTCTAATTGGGTTAGTTATCCTCGGGCCCACTAAAAGAGAACTAAAAAAATCTCCCCTGCCCGCACCAGATCGCTCCCCCCTCTCGCACGACTCCTCTATGTTCCCCATAGGGCCGCCCGCCCAAGCGCCGCTCGCCCTCTCTCTCCTCCGGCCGCCCTCTCCTTCTGGCCTCCAACGCCCTACTCCGGCTGCCCTCTCCCTCCGGCCTTCGAAGGTCACCCCGCTCCCCCTTCGCCGGTCGTTTTTCTCCCTCTGCCGTGCACGACAACGGCGCATCTACCAGGGAGGTCGCGAGAGGGGTGAGTTTGTTCGTTCCTTCTCTGTCTCACAACCATATCATTGATCTTGCTCGCTCTAGCACTAATTCTGATTTGGAAAAGTAGATCCTGATCAAACTTGGTATAGATTTGTGGTGCACGCATGGAATTGTTTGATGCTGCTTGAGGAGGTAATAAATCTTTCTAGAGGCCCAAAGATTCAGTTCACCTTTCTAGGTATTTTAGTTTCAGGCTTGCATTGTTTCTAGAGGCCCAAAGATTCAGTTCACCTTTCTAGGTATTTCAGTTTCAGGCTTGCATTATTTCTAGAGGCCCAAAGATTCAGTTCACCTTTCTAGGTATTTTAGTTTCAGGCTTGCATTATTTCTAGAAGCCCAAAGATTAAGTTCCCAGTCAGCGGCAAGCGGCCCTGCTACCCATGTCGGTGTCGACCTCAACTTGCAAGCGCCAGCGTCGGAGGGGTTCCCGGGGCTTGGGCTCTACAGAGCCTTTCTCCAGAGCGACGATGACGAGCTCCTCCCTCGGTGCGTGAGGGGCTCCGGGCTCCCTCCCTATCGTGAATGACTTCCGTGATGAGTTAGCTCATGCTTTGTTTCATGAAGTGTTTTTTTGTGAAGCTTGATTGACAACTTGTATGTTTAAGTGGGATATCTGATATGTATGGACAAAGTAAAAATTATCATGTTTGGCATGCTTGATTTGTAAAGATGGTTCGTTTATGCCAATTGTGAGCGGGAGGAGGCCAAACAAGAGCCGTCCACACCAAATCCGGCAGGAAATAGGGTCCAAAGTAGTCAAATGATTGAGAAAGAGCATTTATTGTTAATCTAACCCTACCATCCATACACCTCTTTGGTTTAGAGTTAGTTCGGGGTTAGTTCAGGGTTAGAATCTAACTCTAACCTCTAACTGAGTTAGAGTTCTCCTCGTCTCGGTTCATCGCCATCATACTTTCTCCATTCCTGTGTTTTCAGTATCCTGCGAATCAAAGAGGCCCTTTTTTTTGCGGGTAAAATCAAAGAGGCCCTTAGACTGATTTAGGCCCGGTCATTTTTTATAAACGTGTTATGTCCAAAATTTAATGAATGTGCTCCGGTTTCTATGAAAATAATCCGATTTCGTATAGTAATTCATTTATTTATTTATTCTTCTACGGGGGGTTTGCATGTAATTCGTGAGGTCTGAAATGTAAAGTACCCCGGCATATGCTCCGAGTCGTGCATGCACTACGACCCAGATGCTCTATGTCCCACATGTCGGCAAATGGGAGCACGTGGAAATAGCCTAGGAGTACATATAGGAGGATAAATGCGTGAAAAATATGTACTTCTTTAAAAAAACTCGGCCGACGCCCGGTGGGCGGGGTGGGTTTGCTCAACTGCGGCCCCACCTCACAGTGAAAACGTTACGACTGGAATAAAAATGCCATATACTCCCTCCGTTCCTAAATATAAGCCTTTTTAGATACTATTTCAAATGTAATACATCATACAGATTTTTGTAGACATAGTTAGAGTGTAGATTCACTCATTTTGCTCCGTATGTAGTAGTCACTTGCTGGAATCTTTAGAAAGACTTATATTTGGAAACAGAGGGAGTACTATACTAATAAAACATTAAGGCCACAAGGAGATGCAGTGCTGGTTACAGGAGGCAAGAACAAGAGATGCATCCATCGACGACGTCTACCTCCTCGACTCAGGGCGCCGACCCACCGAACGACGCCTAATTAGCAGCGGCTTTCGTGGCCAGGTCGAAGTGCATCTGAAAAATGGAGTACAAAGATTCCAGTCGCTGGAAGAAGGCCAACGTCTTTCTGTCCTCGCTTGCCTTGTAGTGGCCTATCTAGACGATTTCCTCATAAACGTGGATGTGTAGGTTGACGGTTTCTTGCATGGAGAGGTGCTGCGCGGCAAGCGCGGCCTCGAGGTGCATATTCTTCGTCGCGACCTCCAGCACCTGCAGGGCCACCAGGGCTTGGAAGAGTTCGTCACCATGGAGGCTGATGAGGGTGGTAGGCAATGAGGAGCCTGGGAGCGCGGGCTGGAGCAGTACGGCAAGGTCGTACGCCCGCTTCTTGACAGCGGTGAACTTGCGGATGGAGTTGACCATCATGTCGTCCATGTGAGAGGCGAAGCCGGCGTCGGCAAGGGCTACGATGCCGACGGTCGCTAGCACCGTCTGGAAGCGCTGTGCGGTGCGGGGCCGCAGGATGGCGCCTTGGATGATTTGGCACAGCCGACTGTCGCTCGCGTCCATCGCCTCCATAGGTGCTTGTGGCTTCTGGTCACTTGGTCTTGGATTGGAGTGAGCAGTGTTGCGCAGAGACTTAGGAGTAGATGGATTGGAGTGGTAGGGTGCCTTTATGTGAGAGTCCAAACTCTGTTGCATTGACATTGTGCTGGCTCTATTCTGCTTCTCCAATTAATACCCTCTGCATTTAATTGAGGATCGTTGACCGTTCAACATCTCAGGAACCGCTACCCTCTCCCTCCTTGGCATTCAAGCACCTATGGAGGCGACTACCGCTCGCGTCGTCTATCGCGTGTCAGGAGACGTTCCCGTCGATGACGAGGTGCCTATGGTGACTTCATAAATTTCAAGATGATAGTGTCGGCTCAGTCTTTTGGAGGTGCTCATAGGGGTAGGGTGTGCGTGTTTGAATTCATAGGGGTGAGTGTATGCGCGTGTATATGAGCACTTGCTTCTGTACTGTGTCAAAAAAATGTAAATGCGTGTCAAAAAGAGACTAGTCAGTATACTCAATATTGTGCACCTCGGAGAGGAAAACGAGATAACTACGTATTTATTTACGGTGCAGATTCACTCATTTTGCTCCATATGTACTCCGTCTCAGTTTAGTCTAGTCACTTGTTGAAATCTCTAGAAAGGCAAATACTCCTTTCTGGTTTACAGGGCTATACTAGCAAGTACGTACTACAATAGTGGGCTCACATAGCAATTTGGTCTCATGCAAGATCCTGGCTATATGCGCGCTCCAATGTTCGCAACTGCCACGTTCGGGTTGCGCTTGGCTCTTCACCTCTTAGAGAAGACGAACAATGATGTTACTACTACTGCTTCTACAGTGTCGAATCCACTACTGCATGTCCGTCCACCGCGAGCGGGAGGGATAGCTTGTTGTAGGAGTAAAAGCATGTCCTCGTTTGTGAGCAACCGCGCGCATGGGCGAGGGAGAAGGCGTGTAGTAGTAAAATCAAGCTTCTCCTTGTCATATCAGTTGACGCGACAAATCATAGCACTGGCCCCACATGCTTGCCTCTAAACTTGGCTGAAAGACCCGCAGTGTACAATATATTTGCTGCAACCTCTAACATTTACCCACCACAGATTAATATATATATTCTTGTCTTGACTAGATGAGCATACAAACTACAATCACCAGGATGACAGGTAGGGCCGGAAGACTATTTTAACTTAAAAAAAACTACAAGACGGCCACATAGCATGGAGCCGACCCCAATGATTTTAAGCTTACAGGCACGGTACATGCTATCCTAAACTACTCTACACATGAAACTGCCACATGAGCGTGCGGGCTGCGCTTGGCTCTTCACCAATTCGGGAAGTCGAACATTGATGGAGTACTACTACAGTCAAGGAGTACTACAGTATGCTTCTGGCCATCTGACACCGATTGAATTGCTGCATGTCCAGCGCGTGCAGGAGGGAGAGCGTGTAGCGAAAGCTTCCCCTAGTCCTGTCAGCCACCACGCTCATGGGCGAGGGAGGGACGCTCCTGCCTTTGCGTGTATGACAGGTGGGCCCAACAGGTGGGTGGCCAACCTGTCATACAGCCAAAGGCAGGTGCAGTTAAGTCCGTGAGGGAGAGGATAATCAAACTTCTCGCTGATGTACGAGTTGACATGACACATCAAAGAACTGCACTCGATATATTTCAATAATTTGCGTCTACCGATGCATTAATTACAACGCATGCATGCATGCCGTGACTCTCCTTTTGATACTTGCATGTGTTGATTTAATGCACCTTGAAGTAGTATAAATATGTGACGGTAAATCTTTGTAATGCCCTGGCCCTGAAGCGAGAGATGGTTGTGCACGAGGAGGGCGAGATCATGCAGACGGAATAGGACCCGACGATGGAGCTCTCTAAGGTCTTGATGGACCTCACCGTGCTCCACTGCCCCTTGTGCCTCCGCCCCTTGACGCCTCCAGTGTATGAGGTTCGAATACACCTCGTCCGTTCGGCTGATCGAGCAAGGTGCAGGTTTCTTGATTGATGTGTTGTTCGATTGATTTTTGCAGTGCAAGGGAGGGCACCTGGCCTACAGGGACTGCCATGTAGAGCACCCCGGGAACCAGCGACAGTGCCAGAAGTGCGAGCACGGTGGTGGCTTCGACGTGCGAACACGGTGGTGGACGCCGTCCTTTCGTTTGTGAGGGTGGAGTGCCCACACGAAGGCTGTGGGCTCTACGTCACTTACCACAAGCTCGCCGATCACCAGAGCGTGTGTCCGCTTGCGCCCTGCAAATGCCCCGTGCCCGTCTGCAGCTACGAAGGCCCGCCGCTGGCACTCTACCACCACATCAGCACCACGCATCCCATGCTCATGCACATGATCCAGTATGGCAAGGTGCTCGAGCTGCAAGTGCCACTGCCGGAGCCACAACTCTTGCTGTTCGCGGAGGAGGACGACTACACATTTTTCTTGGTCAGCGGCGTGCTCGACATCGGCGCGCCTATCGCCGTGTCGGCCG
>NC_041383.1:299517691-299536702 GCF_002162155.2 Triticum dicoccoides | reverse complement strand
ATGGGCAAGCTGTGGGCGAATGGCCCGCTGTGGGAGCCCAAAGGCACGACCGACGCCGTCAAGGTGGAAATGGAGGTGACAAGGAGCAAGGATCCCGGCAACATCGCCGTGCAGGAGCTGACCTTCTTCACAGTTCCGCCCAAGCTACTGGCCGGGGCTAAGCTAATGTCCCTCCACATTCAGATTGACAATCTCAAGTCCTACATGTTTCTACAGTGCCTTCTGTTTATCTTAGTAATATGCTAATATAGGGATTAGCTCGGTCTACTTTAGCTTAACAAATGGTGGGCTTTGGTGGCGATGTAGCAATTACTTTGACAACAGATCAGTAATTTCCAACAGTCGAATAGATATTTTGTGTCTGTTGGATATAAAGTTCCTTTGGGTAAGAAGTACTACTTGTCATCAAAATGGATAAAAGGAGATGTATGTATACGTATTTTAGTTCTATATACGTCCCTTTTTATCCATTTTGACGACAAGTACTCCCTCCATTCCACAATACATGCCTTCCATTTATCAAAATATAGATGTATCTAGACATGTTTTAGTATATAGGTACATCCATTTTTGGACAAATGGATATCAAGTACTCCCTCCGTTCAGAATTACTCGTCCAAGAAATGAATGTATATAGATGCATTTTAGTTGTAGATACATCCATTTTTGTGACAAGTAATTCCGAATGGATGGAGTAGTATTTTGGAACGGAGGGAGTATTTGCTTGTTTGTTCACGAAGTGTTTCGTACTTGTGCGAGTTGATGCGACACATCAAAGTACTACTACTACTAGTAGTACTCCCTCCGACCCTAATTTCTCTGCGCATAAGTCGAGGTGCAGATACCAAGCAGGGCCTGGTTGTGTTGGACAACTCACCGGACTGCACACCAGGCAGACAAAGCTCGTGTCATGTTGGTGCCGTGTGTGGCCCGCACATTAACCAAAACCTCGCGCCTCCTGCTTAGCCTTCTCATTTTAAACTTATCCATCTCAAGGCCAAGGAGCAACGTGAATCCTATGATAGAGCCAATCGGATGGTTGAGAACACTACAATTCGTAAGTACAGATGCGTGTGTGACTCCCAGATGCAGAGGCCGGGGGTCGTCATCCTCCTTTTCGAGAAAAAACAGATGCGTGTGTGAGAGGACGAGTGCGTGCGTGCACCTCTTCTCTTCCTGTATAACGTACTAAACTCAGAGTACTAGTGTATGTGGGTGGCATCGACCTAGGGAGCTAGAGATGGTGCGTGCGAGAAGTCCCGAGAGATAGGTTTAATGCGTCTGAAAAAAAGACTAGCCTATAGCTCACCACGCGGCTATTCCTGTCGAACACCTATATAACCGTAAGATATGTATCCGACGGTGCCAGTTATTGCAAGTACACAACAGTAGAAAAAGAACTACTCCCTCCGTCTAGGTGTGTAAGTCATCTTACGAAAACCAAATAATCCCAAAACACTTAGGCGTGGTGCATTAAATTCTACCTCGTTTCTTTTTTCTTGACATATCAACCCATAAGATATGTGGGGTGTACATGTTTTCAATGAGTTGAGAGTACCAAACACGACATGCAGTGGTTAGTGCATTGCATGCAATGCTATTAATTAGCAAATGAACATTAAGTTCTCTTGTTTTCCCCTCCTCCTTGGTCACGGTGCACAACCTAAGATGACTTACTCACCTAGACGGAGGGAGTACCATGGCATATGCTACACCACGGCCGAGAACACGTGCCCACTTTACGCCATCCAGGAATAGTGCCGCACTTTGAAACTAGAACCGTCAATAAATTTTGAGCTTGCGTCTCGTCACATTCCAAATTACTACTACTACCATGCTATATTGCAAACGTGTTCATAGTGATCACAACCGAAATGGTTTTCCACTTAGGAGCGTATTTGTAGTCGGTTATAAATACTACTATGCCAAGATGACTGCACATTCCTCCTCAACTCCTCATCCACAAAAACAAACAAGTCATTCAACATCCTTCCCTTGCGTCTGCCATGGCCAGCATGAGTTCTGGGTCGAGAGATTACCACCAGGGAGAGGCGAGCATGGAAGCGGAAGCACGACAGATGTCCCGCCTTGCCGTGAAAGCAGCCGACATGTCCCGCCGCACGGAAGTAGCATCACAGAGGTCCTACCGTGCTGCCGAAGCAGCACAGAGGTCCCACCGCGTCGTATATGCAGCAGACTGGTCCGGTCGCGCCGCGGAAGCAGCAAAGATGTCCCGCCATGCTGTGAATGCAGCAGAGATGTCCCGCCGTGCCGCGGCGGCCTGGGAAAGTGTCTCGCGGGCAGGCAACAACTCTTACAGGTGCATGCATGCGATCGTCCATAGCCAGATGGATCAGATCTCCGGGTGGGCGAGGTTGCAGGACGACATGAAAGCCTCATTTGAACAGGCTACCCGCATCATCCGGCAACTAAGGGAGGGCAATGTGAGGCTCCGGGCCGAGAGCGACCTGCTGAGGGCAAAGATCGTCCGAAGTGCAGACCAGCAGGAGGAGACCAGTGCCTTGTTGAAGAGGACCGGTGTCATCATCAAGAAACTTATGGACGAGAATGACATGCTCCGCATCGAGCGCCAAAGGCTGGTGGAGGAATCCGTGGATGCTCTCAAGCAGTGTCTTGAGGACACAAAAGAGCTCATCGCCGCTCGCCGCGGAGACTAGTTCCCGTGGCCTGCAGCAACGCATCAAGAAAGTATTGATCAGCGAGCCAAATCCTTGTCTTCCTTCTTCTTTTGCCCTTGTGTATTTCGGGCATAGCCGCATGTGGATTTTTTTAATTATCTTCCTAATTATGTAAGACAATTATTATCCACTATCTTCGTCTTATATATTCATCAGTCTTGCTATAAGTCACAGTAGATGCTATATAGGTCCGTCGGATCTTACATCAATGTCCGTGCTTTCATATTTTCTTTTTTCTCTCTTAAATCTCAGTCGAGTGAGACATAGCCATGCCATTAAACAGAGGCTCGGGCGCCATTAATGGAGACCTTGGGAGAGAGGTGGACGGGAGATGGAGGTCAAAGGGCTCTCCTCCCGATAAGCACGCGCAGGTGTCTGATCGCACGCCTCTCGTACTCAAATAGCTACCCTGCACGGCGTCTCGTAGCTAATAAAAAAAGGGGACGCGTGGCGGCACGTAAATGGTAGTAATTAGAACACCCACGGTTTCAATAATACTTGTGTTTCCAATTGTAACGTGACAACGTTTGTTCCAAAATAGCTTTGTTGATTGTTAATGTGTGCGCCTTCGCAAATCGGACTGCAAAATTACCACAACATGTTGGTGCCATGTCATGGCACCAAGGCAAGTTTCATTATTTTCATGGATGTTTTGGATTTACATGAATTAAAAAACTAAGTTTCTCAATGTTTCTAGCCCAGCCACGACGCCCAGAATTTTGAATTTCATTCCCATTTCTTGCATGGAACCTAGAAATTTATCCGAGGACACACATGTGATTTTTCAACCAACTTTGATGCACTTGAGCATGTGCTTGTATTTGAAATTTGAATTATGCAAACATAGGTGACACGTTCCCTCTCAGAACCATGAGCCTTCTTGAGAGAAGCTCCGGTTTGCAAGAAGCTTATACCAAAATTTGTTCCTATTCGGCCAATTTTTTTACCACAGCATGGTACTACCATGACATGACACCATGCCAAGTTTTATGATTTTCAGGCATGTTTTGGATTTGCAAGAATTTTAAAACCAAGTTTCTCAATGTTCTCGGCCAAGCCACGATGCCCAGATGTTTGAATTTTATTCCCATTTCTTGCATGGGACCTAGAAATTCACCCGAGGACACAGATGTGATTTTTCAACCAACTTTGGTGCACGGGAGCATGTGCTTGTAGTTCAAATTTGAATTATGCACATTAGATGACCATAAACTCGATTATCTACTCTTATAAAAAGCATAGTCGGTGATGATGGTGTGCCTGCCGTCCTGCAATATAGATCGTCCGATCTATATCTAATGGATAGGAAGGAAACTATGGAAATTTACCCGCACTCCTCTCCACATTTGCAGATAAGGCCTTCCCTCGTTCATCCTTTTCTCCCACAAGATCTTGATGTTCCGTGCAACACACGAGCATCTTTCTAGTAATGTATAAAAAAGGCCAAACGAACCCGAAATAATTCCAAAATTTAACATGGCACTCATGTAGTTATATGTTGCCTTTGTAAAGAAACTCAAGGGGGGACAACGTATATCGTTTCGAGCACAAAGGTGGCACGTTCCCTATCAGAACCACGAGCCTTCTTGAGAGAAGCTTCGGTTTGCAAGAAGCTTATACTAAAATCTATTCCTATTCGGCCAATTTTTTTACCACAACATGGTAGTACCATGACATGACACCATGCCAAGTTTCATGATTTCCAGACGTGTTTTGGATTTATAAGAATTTTAAAACCAAGATTCTCAATGTGATTTTTCAACCAACTTTGGTGCACCGGAGCATGTGCATGCAGTTCAAATTTGGATTATGCACATTAAAAGTCCAGAAACTCAATTAATGTATAAAAAGGCCAAACAAACCCGAAATAATTCCAAAATTTAATAGGGCACTCATATAGTTCTATGTTGCCTTTTTAAAGAAAATCAGGGGGGAGGCAGTGTATATAGTTTCGCACACAGAGGTGACACGTTCCCTCTCGGAACCACAAGGCTTGTTGAGGGAATCTCCGGTTTTGCAAGAAGCTTATACAAAAACTTGTCTCAATTCAGCCAAAAAATATACATACGAAAACGGGGTTTAGATTATCCTGAACATCTAGCTACCTAGACCAATAATGTACTATGATTTGAATTCAACATAAAATGGATACAAATATTTGAATTGGAGATTGTATGGTACATGTAGTTCATAGTGAAATATGATTACTGCTATATGCATGTTTTTTTATCAAGATAATATTTAAATTATTGTATAACTTGACAACAATCATATTCAAATAAGGAAAATTGATTCAAATTTAGTCCATATGGTAGACGACAATATATATGTTCACATGGTGGAGTCAAATGTTCATATATGATGGAAGATCAAAATGTACGACTACATCAATTATAAACCGCAAGGTCACCTAACGATATATTCGAATTCAACATAACATGGATTCAAAAATTGAAATTCGAGATCCTAGCATTTGTAATCATATAAAAAGGGACATTACTCTTTATTTTGGTGGGAATTGATTTGTTTTTTGTTGTTGTTGAGGGAAGTGCGAATCGATTTTGTACTGTACAGGGTAATCTTGTTCTCCCGATTATTTTTACATTTTTCTTGTAGTTTTTTCAATGGCATCTATAGCAATATAGTAAAAGGGTACATGACTCTCATGTGTCTTGTATGAATTGATTTTTTACACATTAAGTTTGTTCTGCCGAACAAGGAATCCGCACCTTGTTATCCAGAAATTTTCAAGCTCGAGTATCTTTTGTCTCACCTGCTTTGAAACTCCCATCTCTTCAACCCGCGCAACGCCTTGTTATCCCGAAATTTCGACGCACGCGAAAACTCCCTCCTCATCCGAAATCGGTCCTGCAGCCCAGACACGTGAAATCCCCCTTCTACCCCTCATCCGGAAATGAAGCTCCACGTCGCGGTGTCAAAACCGGTGGGGGTATGCTAGTAACGTACCCTACATTTCGGATAAGCGCGTCCCTAAGCCATGGCTCCCCCCTTTCCCTTTGTCCCCCCATTCATACACCAAGGCCGCCAAAACCCACGAAACCCCACGCTCCTCCGTTGGCCTCCCGACCACTGCCCAGCTGGAGACTCTTCCCCGACTATGTCGTCCACCGCAACAGCTCGCAGTCCCTCATCCACCACACCGGATGAGGATATCGTCGATCTCATCGTCCCGCCGGATCAACCGCCCCGTCCTCCACCTCCAAGGAGCTGCCCCGATGTTCTCCTCGTCTATTGCGCCACCTCAATCCCCACAGCGCCGTCTTGACCTGCCCCACTGGAACCGCAACACCCTCACCAATTCTTCCAATTAAGCCGAGGCCAACTCGGTGCCACCAAGGAGGTTCTGCACTCACTGCTGCATTCTATCTTTTATTCAATCTCACGGGGCTACTAGTGCTCGATACCGAGAAGCCATGGTGGGTCTCCATCGACGGTGCCGTCGCCGGCCACATCATCCACGACATCTCTCCCCCATGTCGTTGCTTCCTCGGTGGTGACTTCCACACCGGCACTAGTTGCAGCTGCTCTGGCTCTCGCTCGCACTGCAGCTCTATTCTTGCTGTCGGTCGCGCTGCTGCACTGCTCTTGCTTTCGTTCGTGCTGCTTCTCCGCTCTGCTATTGCTGTTGGGCGCGTTGCTGCTGCGCTCTTTGCTCTAGTTCATGTTGCTGCTCTTCTCTTGCTCTCGCTTGCGCTGCTGCTATTGCTGCACGACCTCCGGCAACTACAGGAGTTGCTGCTTTAGCACTCGCTCGCGATGCTACTGCACGACTTGCTCTCTGCTAGTGCGTTCCCTGCTCGACCGTCTGCTGATTTAGATCACTGCTTCTCTGCTACTAGTGCTCGAACACCCTAAACATCTATTGCAATGCTCTGCTACCATTTCAATTAGTTTCGACAGTAAAATTCAGTTTTGACTGTAAAGTTCAGTTTCTTCAGTTAACTTCAGAGTGAACAGTACTTACAACATTTGTCGGAGCGGCCATGGCACAGCTGATGCGTTTTACATCTAGCAATTTTTGGTGATGTATTTTACATCATCTATTGCAGATGATATTAGAGTCCCACTTCAGATTAACGTTGTCTATCTTGTCCTGCTTCAGCCTCACCGCCGTACACCTCATTGGAGCTGTTCCAATGATGGAACTGTCCATCGCAACGGAGGAGTACCCTCGGCGCCATTTCTAGTGGCCTCAGATCTTCTTCCCCACCTCTGACAGTCACACCAGCATCACCATCCTCCACGTCCAACCCAATGATGCTGAGGTCCACAAGGTTATGCCAAAGAGGCTGTACACTTGTCGTATCACTTTTTTACTCTGCATTCATATCGATCCCTCAGGGATCCTTTGCTATGGAACTACTATGGTACTTCTATTCATGCATTTGGTTAGAAGGAGTGGAGCAAAGCAAAACTGGAGGATTTTTTCCTTTGGTGTCTCTTTCAAAGAAAAAACGTAGGAACTTTAATATTCACTTGGACGTCCTTTTCAATTAATATGCATGAAGAACAGAACTAATTGCATTACTGGCATAATAAGATTCTTAATTTTTCATTTTCACGTGGTTTGACTTTAATTTGACCACATTTCTCCATTCCTGTGTTCTTCCAATTCATGTGAACCAAACACCCAGGTTGACTGAAATCCTATGTTTCCAAATGCTCTGTTTTGCACGTGCATTCCTATCCTATTCCTGTGTTTTTCCTGTCCCTGCGTTTATAGAATCCTCCAATTCTAAGGAGCCCTTACAGATTTACTTCATTTCCAGATAGGCGTCAAGGAAAATTCTATGTGTTATGTCCTGCTCCTGCCGTGCCGTCATCCACACCACCTGAGATGTACCATCGATAGAAGCATTCACTGCAACAGAGATCCCCCTGCAGACTTTCTTTTGCCGCCTCAGATCATCTTCCCCATTGCCGGCAGCCATGCCAACTGCATTAACATCATCGACCGAGCAGATGAACCTGAGGACTACACAGTTCCGAAAGAGAGGTCGCAGTCTTTCGTGTTTGCTTACATTATACAACGATTATTATTACCTGCTACTTTATCATTCAAACTTGAGTTTTAAAATGCCCGTGGGTCTCATATCGAGGCAGCAACAAATAGTATCTGTCTACTATCTGGTTCATCTGGGGTCTTCTATGTGGTTCATGTTGGGTGGACAAGACACAATAGATGATCCATTGTCTATCTTTTTTAACAGAAGCTATAATCTACCTAGTATCATTAATTTTGGATCCATCCACTCGTTTTCTACCATCAGTCTTGATTTTTGCATGCACCCTTTAGGCCTTACAAAATCTAACTATTTTTTATTATGCATGTCAGATATTGTACACAATCATATTGAACATGTAGAGGAAAAGAGAAGACCGTTGCGTGGGAATATAATGTAATGCAGACGCCACTCCATGGTGGGCGAAGTGGGCCCCCCTCCCGCATTTCTAGATTGTATTCCAGAGGAAGATAACTGTTTTGGTGGGGATTCAGAAGGAGTCGACCACGCCTGTTTACCACCTCAAGTGTTTGCTCTAACCTGGCTTGCTTATGTTGGTCATATCATGCATATGGCGCCTCACATTGCTTACATTATACATCTTATATGTCATCAGCTTAGTTTAGATTTGCTTTATGTGAATGCCACCTGTTTGGTTTCTATATCATACTCCCACCATTCCTAAATATTTCTCTTTTTAGAGATTTCAACAAGTGACTACATACGGAACAAAATGAGTGAATCTACACTCTAAAATATGTCTATATACATCCGTATGTGGCAGTCCATTTGAAATCTCTAAAATGCACAAATATTTAGGAATGGATGGAGTATACGGGAATTATGCAATGCCATCTTCTTTAGCCACCCATCATATACGTGAATCATGAAATGCCATCCTGTTTAGCTAGTCATCGTATATGTGAATTGTATCGTGCCATAATTTTTTTCATAATATATTCCATTTGTCAACAATGTTTATACATTCATCTACTCTTCCTGTGCATCAGCCATCTGAGTCGGTCATGGGAAAATCTGGAGTGAAAACAAGGTCTTCTGAGCAGTCAGTGCTACCTGTTGATGCAGATTTCTTGTTGGTTATAAATAGCTCCTCAGAGGAGGATTCAGAGATAGATGACCAGTCGTATTCCCCCCAAGGTGCATGCTCTAACTTGGCAGGGTTATATTGCTCATATCATGCATATGGTGTCTTGCATTGCCATGCCATGTGCTTAGATTAGACATGCTTTGTGTGAATGCCTCCTGTTTGCTTTCTATATCAGATATGTGAATTATGCAATGCCATGTTTTTCAGCCAGTTATCATATATGTGAATTATGCACCGCCATGTAGCCAGGCATCATATATGTGAATTATCTCATGCCATCTTTTTTTTCATTATGTATTCCATTGTCAACAATCTGTGTATATTGAACTACTCTTCATGTGTATCAGCCATTTGAGCCGGTTATGGAAAAATCGGAGTGGAAACAAGGTCTTCAGAGCAGGCAATGGTACCTGTTGAAGCATATATCTCGATGGTTATAGGGAGCTCCTCAGAGAGGATTCGGAGATAGATGACCAGTCCTATATCCAACCTGAGGTGTATGCTCTAAGTTGCAATGTTTATATTTCTCATATCATGCATATGGTGTCTTGCATTGCTTAGTTTAGACATCATATGCACAATATTGAATTCCATCTGCTTAGTTTACAGATCATACATGCGAGTGCCAGCTGCTTAGTATATGAATCAATTATGTCAATTATATCATGCCATCCTGTATACTTAGACAACATGTATGTGAATTATTTCATCCCAACCTAGTTTAGAAGGACATCATATAGTTTGTTATGTCATCCTGGTTAGATACTCATCATATGTTGAATTATCCCATTATATCCTGTTAAGTTATCCATCATATATCTGAAACTGTGTCATGCTATCCTGTTTTGTTAGGCATCATATATGTGAAATTGTGTCATGCTGTCCTGTTTGGTTAGACAACATATATGTGGATTACCACATTTGTCTATCATACAATGTCTGTATGTTCAATTTCTTTTCTTGTTTATCAGCCATTTGAACTAGAGGGGGTGATGGCAATATCTAAGGGAGCAAGAACCCGTTATTCACAAAAGACAGTGCTACCCGTCGATGCAGATAGAACCATGGTTGTAATGGCCCACAAAGTAGCCCCACCACACATAGTCAAGACTCTTCCAGATTGCACACTTACACCATTGGGAAGAGAACTAGATACAACCCATTTAACCGCAACCCCAGCGGATAGTAACCCACTTCTAGTTGACAAAGCACCATGTCCACCACAGAGTACCTCCACACAAGCAGTTTGTAAAGCAACTTCAGTGCCCAAAGCACGAAGACCACCACAGCTAACCCAAACTCCACGTTTAAAGTAGAAGCGCAACTATTCTCAGGTCAGATTCCGTAGCTATGGTCCATACTCCTTTGCTGTTGCATCACTGTATTTACTCATACCAACTACTTTCGAATTTGAAGGATCCAATTGAAACTCCAATGGCGCAACAGGTATGCTTTAAACCTATTTCTTTAACTGGATTGCTGTTCTAACTTCTTGCTCTATGTTGATTTCAGTTTAAGTTGTATAAATAGTTATGTTCTCATGTGATGCACATTACAAGTGTTGCCAATGCTGTGTAGTTTCTCACACTTATATTCTATCTATGCTGCTGTGTCTTAAAAATATATGAGTTGAACTATGTCTCTATCTTGATTTTTAGGCAACATAAATTAGAATGATATGGACAATACAGTCACCATAGTACATAGATATATGTTTGTTTCATGCTGTTAACCTGTCCACCTTACTATTGAACCGGTTTACCAAAATGAGTTTCGTATACTACATGCTAAACCTATGATGTGTCTGTTTGTCTCTCTTGTAGTATGCAAACAAGATATTGGAGAAGAACACCCCACTATGCAATGGTAGAGAAAGTAATGCAGATAAGGTTCAAGATAGTGAGACAACCCTGTTGGTCTCCATGAAAGGTGATAAAAACGATCTTGTAGACAGTGAGAAAACCCCACAATCCTACGTTGATGTAGTGTTTGAGTTACTGGCCAGTACCGCTGGCACAAGCTCTTCGAACTTGCTGCCTGAATCACTTTGGCTTCTTCAGTCTCAGCTACAAGCTAAAAGGCATCAGTCAGCTGTGCTTTGGCAAGAAGCCGAAGGACTAAGGAAGTCCCTACATAATTCAGATGCGTACTTTCTTGTGCAACAACAAGCGCTGGAGGATTTAAGCGCCAAACAAGAGAAAGTTAATAAGCTTGCTAAGCAGCTTGCCAGCATTACGGGTACGCAGGATATTGTTTCTTGAGCTCTTCTGAAGTGGTTTCAGTTCTGGACTTGTTTTTCTGCGGCGTTTATATGCTGCTTTGTTCCCTATATTTGCACTATTGGCGAACTTTGATGCCTAGTGGATGTAATATGTGTAATACCCGTGATAGCCTAGCGTAAGTTGCTTGCTTATTTATTTCCTTGTTGTCTTGTTTATTTGTTTGCTTGTAGTCAGTGCAGTTCTTTTTTCGTGGTTTGCTAGTAGCCGCAATAACCTATTTTTAAAACTAGGCCACAATAACCATGGGCTACATATTTACTATAGTGACACTGGGCCTCCTACCGGCCGTAGAAACAATGGGCCTTCTACGGGCCGTAGAAACAATGGGCCTTCACGGACCATAGACACAATGGGCCTTCTACGGGCCGTATGATCGATTGAGCAAACATGGGCCAATAACAGACCGCATTATGTCCATAAACGGGTTAGAGTTGGAATCGTCCGTTCATGGGCCTACCATAACGGGCCGTCGTTAATAGGCCGTATTTGATGACGCTATGAAAACTGCCCAACAAATTAACGGGCCACAAACGGGCCGACTGTAACAACAGGCTGAATTTGGCCCACAAGCAGAAAATGGCAGTAACATGCCGTAAGCAACCGAATGCTGGAAATGAGCCCAAGAATAAATGGGCCCTCAGAAGGCCGAAAGATAACATGGGTTGCAAATGGCCCAATAGAATAATGGGCAGTTAATGGGTATAAAGTGATACACTTTTCATTACGGGCCAGTTTCACCACGGGCCGTCAATGGGCCAAGAGTTACAAAGGGCCTCATATGGGGCGAAAGACATCATGGGCCATACATAGGCCGGAAGTTAAAATAGGCTGAAATCATATTGGACGGCGCAGATGAAGCTACTAGGCCTAATTCGGATAGGCCGTAATGGGCCATGTGTTAGCGGGTTGTAAATGGGCTATATGCGAACATGCCGTTAACAGGCTTTCCATGGGATGGCCCACCACATTTTGACCAAGTCAAACGGGCCAGCCTTTTCACAGGAATGGGCCTCTGTTGGGTCGTGCCATGTGTCGACGTATCATAGGCGCCTTCGATCCAATGAGTGGATGACATCTGTCCCAACGGTGAGACGACATGTGTTTCCTCCAGCCAATGATGATTTTACATGTGGAAAATCCCCATTGGTCGGGGCTATTAATGGTTATCGGATCCAAAACCGGACCCGATAACTTAACGACATTCTGTTATGGTGGATGCTACGTGTTGGTCACCCTTGATGAAAGTACTTCTATGATGCGTGATTTATCGTCATGGAAGTGCACACTTCTGTGATGATAGTTTTGGTAATGTAATGGAACACTTCTACGACATCACATGTATGACTATCTTGATTCTGTCATAAAATCATCATGGATGTACATGCATGACAGAAAACATGACCTGCTGTGACAAACACGTATCATCCCAGAAGTGTATTTTTTGTAGTGTCGTAAGTTAGCCACCATACATAGTCGCTTGCTGCAACCTCACCACTTATCCATTCCTTGCCCACTAAGCTTTGCTAGTATTGATACCCATGGTAATGGGATTGCTGAGTCCTCGTGGCTCACATATTACTACAATAACAGTTGCAGGTACAGGTAATGCGAACATCTGATGTGAGATTGATGTATGCTTGTCTTGGAGTTCTTCTTCTGCTTCTTCTTCGATCAAGGGATATAGGTTCCAAGTCGGGAGCCTGTGCTAGCAGGGTGGGTGTCGTTTTTCTTTTTCGTTTGATTTCATCCCTGGTCGCATCCTGCTCTTCTGCTTGATGAATGCTATGTATTGATGTATTGTTGTATGAATGTTGTAACTTGTGGCGAGTGTAAGCCTTTATCTTGTATTCTTATCTATTCAGTACATGGTATGTTGTAATGATATGCACCTTGCTATGCGCTCAAAATGCGGCTGTGCCCAGATCATGAATTCATCACGTGATTGGGATAGAACTGCATCTTGGGCTCTACAGGGAGGCCAACTCCTATGGTGAAGGTGATGCCTGATGCCCCATCCTCATCAACTGGCACTTGCTTCGTCTTGGCTCGGTCTTGGCAAAACAGCTGCTTCTTCTTGGCTGGTGCTGCCCCCGGAGCCTCAGGTCCCCCTTTCTCGCTCGGCAATGCAGACGCCGCGGACCTGAAGACGAGCTTGAGAGCCTGCAGCGCGTCCTTGGTGTCCCCTGCCACCATGAGGACACCACTGCTACCTGGCATCTTCATGAGGTTGTAGGGTGGATGAATTGCCGCCATGAACTTGGCCAGGGCCGGGTACCCAAGGATGGTGTTGTATGACAGTCGATCCGGGCGATGTCGAAGTCGATCAGCTCAGTGCAGTAGTTGTCATGGGTCTCGAAGGTCACGGGGAGGTGGATCTACCCCAGGGGGCTTGTGGAGCCATCGCGGAACCCGGAGAAGGGTTGGTGGGTTGGAGCCGGCCGGGGGCACGTGCAGCAGGCCGAAAGCCTCCGCAGAGAGATGTTGAGGCCGGATCCACCATCGATGAGGGTCTTGGTGACCGCCACGTTGTAGATGGTGGGGGTGCAGAGCATCGGGAGCACTCCCGCTCCCGCCGTGGTCGCTGGATGATCTTCTGGGCCGAAGGTGAGGTTGGCCTTAGGCGTCGCCTAGCCCGGGGGAGCCCTCGAGCTCACATGGGCGGTGCTTATTTGGCGGTAGAGTTGCTTGATGTGGCGGTCGGCGGTTGGTGCTTGCGAGCCACCTAGGAGAGCTGCGACAACGGGGAAGGGGGGCGCCGTGAAGTGTGCGATGAAGAGGCCGCGGAGCTCCTCCCAAGAGGCCACAGAGGACCCCGGCAGTTTTAGCAACCAGGCGTGCGATGCGCCTATGAGGGCCATGGGAAGCCAGTTGGCCTTCACCTTGTCGTTTCCACCGGCCGCCCAAACTTCCTCCATGTACGACTAGAGGAATCCGTCCGGGTCCGCCGCGCCGTCATAGCATGGTGGCATCTCTGGCCTGAACTTGGGTGGCCACTATCGGTGTCAAAACCGGCGGATCTCGGGTAGGGGGTCCTGAACTGTGCGTCTAAGGCTAATGGTATCAGGAGGCGGGGGACACGATGTTTACCCAGGTTCGGGCCCTCTCTATGGAGGTAATACCCTACTTCCTGATTGATTGATCTTTATGATATGAGTATTACAAGAGTTGATCTACCACGAGATCGCATAGGCTAAACCCTAGAAGCTAGGCTATGATTATGATTGTATATGCCCTACGGACTAAACCCTCCGACTTATATAGACACCAGAGGGGGATAGGGTTACATCAGGTCGGTTACAGAGAAGGGAATCTACATATCTGAATCGCCAAGCTTGCCTTCCATGCAAAGGAGAGTCCCACCCGGACACGGGACGAAGTTTTCTATCTTGTATCTTCATAGTCCAACAGTCCGACATAAGCATATAGTCCGGCTGTCCGAGGACCCCTTAATCCAGGACTCCCTAAGTAGCCCCCGAACTAGGCTTCAATGACGATGAGTCTGGCGCGCAGATCGTCTTCGACATTGCAAGGCGGGTTCCTTCTTCGAATTCTCCAGAGCACCTATTGTAACAAGCAGTGTCTGGCTTCCCATTTAATGTTGCACTCATCGGCTTCTGTACCTTAATAGTGTTAGCCTCCACGTGTCGAGCAAATGCGAGAAGCCAGAGCATTTTTACACTTGCCACCCTGACCATGTAAATAAACCGTCTATTAAAGAGACGGGGATCTTTAGATCCAAATCACACCATCTTCCCCAAGCGAGCACTACTAGGAAAAAGCCTACTAATGGCACACTGGTTTTGCCTACTAATGGCGCATTACCAGTGCGCCATTAGTAGCACGCCACTAGTATTTTTTACTAATGGCGCACCACTGGTGCGCCATTAGTATCTAGTATACTAGTGGTGCACCAGGCAGTGCGCCATTAGTATGTAACTCCATGCGCCATTAGTATGCCTCCCGGGGGGCCATATGTAACCATGTGCTTTGTCACACTAATGGCGCACTCTGCCTTGATGCGCCATTAGTATCCTTTGGCATACTAATGGCGCACTCTGCCTTGATGCGCCATTAGTATGAATATTTGGTTTTTTTTTGCTTTTCTGATTTTTGCACAGGTTACAAAATATATTATTGGACAGAATATAGACAGCAGCACACAACAACATCAGATTCATCGAATACAATAGAAGATTAGTCTCCGAATACAATTCATCATATAAGTCTCCGAATTCAAAAGACCGAACAAAGATAAAACATTACAAGTCTCAAGACCGCGAGTATCGAGTTTGTCTTCACATTACAAGTCGATATCGATCATCTAAACTACCATCACATAAAAGAGAACTGCGGTCATCACGATGAGCATCATCGCGATCAAACTGGTCTTCATCCGGTTCCTCCAATGCTCCCTCCTCTCTCCCACTAGATAGCGGGTGTATCTAGATTCAGCCTCCGCCCTAGTGGTGTACCCTTTGTAACTGTTACTGCTGAAACGGTGAACCTGTCTCCGACACTCCTCCCAGTCATCGTAGACTCCGGGAACCTTACCCTTGTACACGACATACGACGACATCTCTATGCACAAGCCAAACAATAGACAACAGACAATACATAAGCAATATGTAAGTATGCAACAAAAGGATCGGAAGAGAAAAGCAGGACATTAATAGCACGATTCATGATCCTACTAATAAATAGCATCGATTACATCTAAGTTGAATGACTGTCCAAACCAAAGAGACATACGAATTCATTAAAGTTTAATTACAACATGAGCCAATCAATGTTTCAGAACTACACATCACTTCTTTCGACTCGACTCATCGGACAGGAGCGTGGATGAAGCCGTCGTCTGTCGTGATGGTCATGAAATCGCGGTCGTTGTCACCCTGCATTTGTAGTGTTCCATCTATCTCATTGTTGGATGGTTGATATCTGAGGTAGAACTGCCCCGAGGTATGAAGGACATCTTGATGGATGATGTCCGCAAACTCCGACTGGATGCGAAAGAATTCTTGTCTGAGGTCCGCGTCCTGGGTTGTCGACAACCTCGCGGCCCAATCTTTGAGACTATCTGGTAGCAGAAGTTGATGATGGTCCCTTACGATTGCCCGCATGTGATGGAGGGCGTAGTAGGCATCCTTCTGACCGCCAGGCGGCTGCTTGACGCAGCAGAAATTCGTATTGTGTGAGAAGGTGTGCTTGCCATACTTACGAACTGCCCTAGTGAAGGTGCCTCCAGATTTCCGGTCTTCTTGGCCTTTTTGCCTTTGCGACGACTTTCTGTGTCCTGCTTCGCCTCATCATCATCATCATCATCATCATCATCATCATCATCATCATCATCATTAGCGTGAAGCTCCTGCCTGATGCCCATTGATTTCAAGTCTGCCCTTGCTTTCGGCCCATCTTTGGTCCTCTCTGGCATGTTGAGCAGGGTACCAAGCAGACTTTCGCACACGTTCTTCATGATATGCATGACATCAAGGCTGTGAGGCACACGGTGGATCTTCCAGTACGGTTCGTCCCAGAAAACAGACCTCGTTTTCCATACCTTCAGCAGCGGCTCTAGCGCCTTTCACTTTTTTCCCGGCTCTGGCGCCTTTTGCTTCTTTCCCGGCAGTGGGCAGTCTTTCCAATTTTTCAACAGCTCATCTATTTCCTCGCCGCTCCTCGTACACGGGCGTTTTCGGGGTTCGGTTTCACCATCGAACAGATCCTTGCATTTCCTCCACGGGTCATCGTCGCGAAGCCACCTTCGATGTCCCATGAACACGGTTTTCGAAGACCCGGGATCTCTATCTAGCTGGCGATACATTGTGTCATCCATGCACCTTACGCATCTAGAAAATCCGTGGACTACCTGCCCCGCAAGATATCCGTAACCGAGATTGTCGTGCACCGTCGTGAGCAGTGCGGCTCTCATAGGGAAATATTCTTTCTCTGCGGCGTCCCACGTATTGGCTGGCATTTTCCAAAGCGTGTCTAGCTCCTCCTTCAGCAGCCCCAGATACAGATTGATGTCGTTCCCTGGTTGTTTCCGCCCTTCAATTAGCATACTCATGTGAATGTACTTCCTCTTCATGCACAACCAGGGGGGAAGGTTGTACATCCACACAAACACAGGCCAGGTGCTATGTGTGCTTCTTTGGCTGCCAAACGGATTGACTCCATCGGTGCTCGCGCCCAGCACGATGTTCCTTGGATCCTTCCCAAATTCTGGGTATTCGAAGTTCAACGCTTGCCACTGGCTCGCATCCTTAGGGTGACTCAGCATCTTGTCTTTTTTATTTATCTCCAGATCATTTCCGTCATCTTCCCGCTTCTTCTCCTCCCTATCCGCGTGCCAACACAGGAGCTTTGCTACCTTAGGGTCCGCGAAATACCGCTGCAGACGAGGAGTGATCGGAAAGTACCACACCGATTTTCGAGGAGCTTTCTTCCTCTTCTTGTATCGAGTGACGCCGCACACCGGACATATGGTAGACTCCGCCTGCTCGTCCCGATAAATGATGAAATTATTCATGCACACATGGTATTTCACGTGCGGTAAATCCAGAGGACACACGATTTTCTTTGCCTCCTCGAAACTGGTCGGGCACTTGTTCCCCTTGGGAAGACGTTCGTGCCAGAATGACATGTTCTCGTCGAAGCATGCGTCGGTCATTTTGTGTTTTAGCTTCATCTCCAGAGCCATGAGCGTTACTTTCAGGCGGGTATCCTCGGGCCTGCATCCTTCATACAATGGAGTAACCGTGTCTATCTTCAGTTGATCCAGCTTGGCTTTCTCTTGGGCGGCAGCTCTTGCGTTATCCGTCTGCTTGAGAAGAAGCTCTTGAATATGAGGGTCCTGTACCCAGCCTCCATCGTCGTCTGCTCCGGCATCTTCATCTTCATGATCATGCCCTTCGTCTTGATCTTCCTCATCATCATGTACGACATCTTCTACATGATGACTGTGTACAGCATCACCGCCGTGATCATGTCCTGGAGATTCTTCGTCTTCTCGCGCGCCCTCGCCGCGGTGGTACTTGTCTTGTTGCCCTTCCTCATTTCTTGCCCGGCCCCCATGGACGACTTCATAGTCATCTTCATCACCTTGCCACCGATAGCCATCCATGAAACCACGCAAGAGCAGGTGGTCCCGCACCTACCCGGAATCCGGGTTCGCAATAAGGCTCTTCAGCTTGCATCTTCGACACGGACATCTTATCTCCGTCTCGTTCTTTTGAAGCATCTCGGCCTTCGCGGAGCTCAAAAACCTATTCACGATGCCTTCGGTCATCGTGCGGACCATGGTCGCCTGCAGGGTAGAGCAAAACGATATTTTAGAACCAAGAAAAAATTTGGCATGACCTTCCCTAAAAATAGGACCAAAAAGAATGCATAGTGCCAAAATTCTCGCCGAAACGGAAATGAATCAACATTCCGGCAAAATATTGGCAACTATCGCATTTCAAATACCGGTACCTGCAAACACAAACATATATGCAACACCACAAACACAAGCAACACCACAAACATACATAGATCTAGCTAGGCCACAAAAAGTGCATGTGCACGTTGTTGGAGCGAGCTAGGGAGAAAAAAAGTAGATCAACATCATGAAGATAGCTTTCCCCTTACTTACCTATCAAAAAAAGGTAATTTCACCACTTAATTTTGATGAATCTATGGTGGAAATGAGGTGAGGAGGAGGAGGCAGCCGAAAGCTTGGAGAAGGAGGTGGAGGGAATGAAGTGGGGAAAGTGAGTGGGTAGGTGTGGGGCTGTCCAAAATATCTTGTTGGGGCCCCGGGTTACTAATGGCGCACCAGCAGCAAATACGCCATCAGTACCCCTGGTTACTAATGGCGCACCTACTGGTGGTGTGCCATTAGTAGTGTTGCATAAAAG
>NC_041383.1:299470285-299517352 GCF_002162155.2 Triticum dicoccoides | reverse complement strand
GCCATTACTTGTTTTGCAAAAAAAAAAAGAATAAAAAAAACAACAGTAATGGCGCACGATCTGCCTCGTGCGCCACTACTAGTTAGAACTAGTAATGGCGCACTTTGACCGGATGCGCCATTAGAGTGTATGGAAAAATGAAAAAAAATCAATACTAGTGGCGCACCGTGTGCCTGGTGCACCATTAGTGTCTTCCACACTAATGGTGCACCTCCAACCGGTGCGCCATTAGTATATAGTAGTGGCGCACTACTTACCTGGTGCGCCATTAGTATCAATCCTATCTATAGCCCTTTTCCTAGTAGTGGAGGATCCATCAGAGTGCGCTCGAAAAAACCATCCCATCATGGCCGGCCACCACAGCTCTTTCTCTTGCCCGTATAGCGCCAAGCCAAGTGATTGGGAGAAGTGTACTGTATCCCACGACCAATTGGTGAAGTTGCAGACCCAGGGGTTTCTTCCACCTCCATATCTTGTCCCTGTTCGAGCCGGATTAGCCACCTTTCACGGCGGGGAGCAAGCGGAGAGTTTTTCCAACCCATCCCGGGGGGTGCGAGTGTGCCTTGTCCCTTACTTGCTGAGGGGCATCAGATTTCCAATCCATCTGTTCCTTCATGGGCTCTTGGAGCACTATGGCCTCCAGCTGCACAATTTCACCCCTGCCTCCATCCTGCACATCGCAGGTTACGTCACCCTTTGTGAGTTATTTCTAGGTTGCGAAGCTCATTTTTTGAGCTATGAAAGAGGATGTTCTGCCTCGTCCCTTGCACTCAAGAGGGATCAATATTCCAAGTGGGCGGAGCCAAAATATGGCGCGTCGCCGGGATCGGATACCTGTCCGGCACTCCGAAGAAGACATCCAAAGATTGGCCTTCTGAGTGGTTTTATATAGAGGACGTCTCCCTTCCTGACCGCATCCGAATGGGTCTTCCTGAGTTCACAAATGCTCCATTGAAAAAGCACTGTAGCTGGCGTCCCCGGAGTCCCAACGAGGAAGATAGCAGAGAGGTCCTTCAATTGATGGGCAGGATAAAAATGCTGGCCCAATCCAGATTGATAATAATCGAGGTCATGTCAATATGCATAATGCGGGGGGTGCAGCCACTCTAGTATCGAGGGCGTCCCATGTGGCACTTCAACGGAGAAGACAATGCCATGCGTTGCGGTCGGAAAGGTCTGGACTCCGCCACCGCTCTGGCGAAAATATTGTCTGATTTATACAAAGGAGAAGAAGAGGAGTTCATCTGCATTAAGCCATGGGATGGATTTTCCATGTACAACCCCCCTATCTGGGTGAGTTGCTATCTCTTATTCAACTCTATTCATTCCCGTGGTCTTTCATCACAAATATTTACCTCGCTAGTCCACAACTAGGCCCTCGACCCCGGACTCGAAGAGGATCCGAACATATTCGTGGAGCTTGGTGACATGGTGTTTTACCAAGCGAGCTGTGACGGCACCTTGGTGGCCATCATTGCCGACTACCCCGGCCTCCTCCTAGCATCACGTGTAAGTAAATAGGGGACTTATCTTCCGAAAAGGATTCACTCTTTCCACCTTACCCACTGCACATATATTATGCTATAAAGGGAAGGCCATTGGCGCGCCATGCCGAACCCGCGGCGACTCACCAACAAGGGGCACCCAAGCCGGGTAGGCTTCTAAAAAGGAAAGCGAGCAGTGACATGGCCGAGCCGCCATAGAATAGGTATGGTTTAAAACATGCTCCATGATTGTTATCTTTAAAATATAACAATATCCGTTGTGTCTTGGCAGAAAGAACATCCGCCGGACTATATCCACGGATCCTGCCTGTCACGGCTCTACCAACCGGATTCCGGCACCGGTCTTGAGGGTAGAAGCTAACGCGGGGACGACACCGAACGGTCCTCCTATAGAAGATTCGGATAGAATATCCGCTACGAATTCCGAGGTGGAGAGCGCTATGAATCATCAGCGTCGACGGGCCACACTCCGTGACCCTAGTTTTTTGGAAGAGGCTTTCAATGCCTTCAACTCGGGAGACGCGTACATCCGAGTTGCTCAAGATGGGCTTGCTAGAGCCACAAACCAATATTTAAAAGATATATGGGTAAGCAAAATATGATAATTATGTATATCAGTAGCCCCTGAGACATGAAACAGTTGGTACAACTGATTTAAGGATCATTATATGAATAGGTTCTTACAGAGAAGAATACCCTTTTGTCTCAAGAGCTAGAGAAGTGTCAAGCCCAGCTAAGGGCCACAACTACCGAAATGGAGGAATCCAAGAAGCCTCATCTGGTAATATTTCTCTCGATCGAGAAAAAACTTAATTACATGTACCATTCGGTGTTCGGCACGCTGCAGATCTAACAATAGATTCTGCAGATAATCCCAGGGTGAATCCGAAGATCCTACAAGAAGATGAACAAAGAGCTCAACGACTAGAGGCGTGCGAGCTTGTACTTACACGGGTCAGGCGGTAGAAAAACGATCTCCAGTATGCCAATACCCTGCTAGGCGTAGAGTTGAAAGATGTTCGGGCCCAGCTAGCTGACTTTGTGAGGGAGAATAGAATGCTTCAAGGTAGCATTTTTAGTATGTGCCCAAATGAACCTTTATATAGTTCGGTGAAGAAACGGGCTAACAGAGTTATGTTTGTAGGTATGCTGACTGGTCGTCCTAAAGAGGAGATGCCTAGATCCTCAGGCAATCTTTTGCAAGAGCGTTCGCAACTGCACGAACAAGTTCGATAGGTGATACAGGGTGTCGCAAAGGCCTTGTGGCCATCCGCCTCCCTACCAGGAAGCATGGGGGAGCTTGTACAGCTGCTCAAGGGAGCACGGCGGCGTTTCCGACTATGGAAGATATCTGCATGTCGACAAGGTGTGGGGGAAGCTTGGGCCCGGGTCGGACCTGTAGCGTCAGATGGGAATGAGATTCCCGTTAGTTTGGTATATGACCAGGTAGGATTAGCCGCAAAGTATTCCCAACAGGATTCTAGGCTAGACAGCCTGTTGGATGGCATAGAAGAGGAAGTATGTGAGTCTAAGTGACTATGTACTTCAATTGACATATTTGTCCCTAGCCGGATTGTAAATCATTTGTCATGGCGGACCTTTTCGCTTCAGCCTCCGGACCCTATGTCGGTGTCAAAACCAGTGGATCTCAGGTAGGGGGTCCCAAACTGTGTATCTAAGGCTAATGGTAACAGGAGGCTGGGGACACAATGTTTACCCAGGTTCGGGCCCTCTCGATGGAGGTAATACCATACTTCCTGCTTGATTGATCTTGATGATATGAGTATTACAAGAGTTGATCTACCACGAGATCATAGAGGCGAAACCCTAGAAGCTAGCCTATGATTATGATTGTTGTTGTCCTACGGACTAAACCCTCCGGTTTATATAGACACCGGAGGGGGCCAGG
Organism: Triticum dicoccoides; assembly: GCF_002162155.2. Taxonomy (NCBI): domain Eukaryota; kingdom Viridiplantae; phylum Streptophyta; class Magnoliopsida; order Poales; family Poaceae; genus Triticum; species Triticum dicoccoides. Next base: position 299,513,938 of record NC_041383.1, on the reverse strand, counting down.
GTTACACATAGTCGGTTACAGAGAAGGAGATCTACATATGCGGATTGCCAAGCTTTCCTTCCACGCAAAGGAGAGTCCCACCCGGACACGGGACGAAGTCTTCAATCTTGTATCTTCATAGTCCAATAGTCCGGAAAAAGTATATAGTCCGGCTGTCCGAGGACCCCCTAATCCAGAAATCCCTGAGTAGCCCCTGAACCAGGCTTCAATGACGATGATTCCGGCGCGCAGATTGTCTTCGGCATTGCAAGGCGGGTTCCTTCTCCGAATACTCCATAGAAGATTTTGAACACAAGGATCATGTCCGGCTCTGCAAAACAAATTCCACATACCACCGTAGAGAGTACAATATTCCACAAATCTAATCTGTTGACAACTTTTCATAGCGTGACATCACGCCACGGCCCGGTCATTATTCGAACCATTTTTCTCAACCAGCTACTGCACATATTGCGAGGTGGTTTCCTTGGCACGTCTTGTAGAAGCAGAGATCGTGTCTGCTTATCTCAGGATTCTCATCAATACGGGAGTGGGTAACCCAACCGCGCCATCAACATGACGCTTGGGGAATAAGCGAGTTTACGGGGCAAGTAGGGAGGCGCATGGTTTCTACCGCCTTTATAAAGATATAAGGATTCCCCTTCTTCACCCACGCGTTCTTCTTCCCCTGCTCATTCATTCTTGCTCACTCGAGCTCCAGCGCCCAAGTTCTCACCTTCTCCGTAAAGCCATTCCAAACATGTCCGGAGCGGGAGGCAAGTGGATGATCTCCTCCGTTACGGAGGAGGACATTATGAAGCTCCGGGAAGCCGGATACCTGGCCGCAAACATCGCGCACCGTCTCCTAGACGCAGGGCAGATCGTCCCTACTCCGGAACACCACGAGAGGGTTTTGTTCCTTTCTCACTTCATCCTGGACTAGGATTTCCCCTCCACCCATTTGTCCGCGGCTCATGTTCTACTACGGGCTGGACTTCCATGATCTAGCCCCCAATTTCATCCTCAACATCTCGATGTTTATCGTCGTGTGCGAGGCCTTCCTCCACATCAAACCCCACTTTGGCCTGTGGCTAAATACCTTCAACGTGAAGCCGAAGGTGGTGGCCAGCCAGCAAGCGGAGTGCGGAGGTGCCATGGTGGGCAAGATGCCCAACATTATTTTGCTCGAAGGCTCCTATGTGGAGATCGTGAAGGGGTGGCAATCGGGCTGGTTCTATATCACCAAGTCGCGTGACACCAACTGGGCGGCGGCCCCCAAATTTCGATCTGGCATCCCCATGTGGCTTACCTCCTGGAAAGAGAAGGGCTTAGCCTGGGGTGCGCCGGCGGAGCTGACCAGACTCCAGAACCGTGTCAAAAATATGATAAGCAAGAAAATCAAGCTTGTCAACATGGTCCAGGTCATGCTCTTCCACCGGATCCTTCCGTGCCAAAGATGGGCATTCAATATGTGGGAGTTCGACCCGGCCGAACACCAGACGTTGCGAGAGCTCTTCCACACGATGCACAAAGATGTCTGGAAGGTTCTGTTTAAGGCCGCCGATGTACCTCCTCCCATTACCGAGGATTGCAGACTCGGCGCAAAGTGCCCCGCCAATCCGGTAAGCTCTCTATATTTTACAAGATGCTCCTTTCCCTAGTATATTCGTGGGAGGAATCTAAGCCCCCACACCATTTCAACAGGACTGGGTGGCGACAGTGGAGCGGATCGACTGTCCAGCTCCACTACCTGAAGATCCAGCAATGGCTCTCCTAACGGAGATCCTGTTTTCGGCGCCCTATGAGGTGCTGGAGAAGAAGGCCAAGAAGAAGGCCGCGGGGACCAGGAAAGGTCTCCGGCGCAAGGTTGTATCGGGTTCATCGTCTGAAGACACTGAGGCGCACCCCTCCAACGAAAACAAGGAGGAGGAAGAGGAAAGCCCTCCCCTCCAACTAGGGGGAGAAGAAAAGGAAGGTCGCCCCATCTAAGGAGGCCGAAGTGTCCAAGAAGGGAAGGACCCTCCCTCCGGACGACTCCACAACAGCCGCCTACAGCGACGAGGAGTGGTTGCCCAGGGACAAGCCCCTAGCGAAGTCGTAAGTATCTGGACACTATAATACTTCCGGTATATTTTTCTTTATTGCTTCTTATCATGTCAAATATGATTGTGCAGTACGCCCAAAGCGCTTATCAAGGTATCCTCCTTGGATGGGTCTTTGAGCAAGTCGGCGATGAACAGCGATTCACTCCCGATGGGCACTACCCCCCGGCCCACGGACAACACCGAGGTGTTGTCTAGAGGATACCGGACCAGGGGGAGACAGTTCTGGAGACACCCCAAGGCGAAATCCCAGACGCCGGGCACGCGGGAGGGAAGACCCCCATGGATGCTGAGAATGGGGGCCACAACAAGTCTGGCCCCCAGTCGGATACTGCGTCGGAACCCGCAGTGGTTCCAGATTTGGGCAGGCGGCCCCTCTCTAGGGGGGGGGGCAAGCCGCCCATGCCAATGAGCTCTGTCCATCCAGAGGCATCGGACAACTTGCTGGAAGCACTTCGCGGCGCTTCCATTGATGAAGATCACCCCACCATCATGAGTGCGGTGATCAAGAAGGTTCAGTCCGGCAAAAGCGGATTGACCGAAGCCTGTGCCAGCCTCCTAACAGGCTTTGAGGTAAGTGATCAAATTATGAGAAAATATCACATTATAGACAGTAGCCCCTGATGCTTTGTTTGGTGTTTGGAAAGAAAGGCCGAAGAGAGGATCAAATAACATCCACAGGAGTCTGACAGAATGTGTCTATGTGAATAAGCAAGCGTCGCTGCTGGCCGCTGCCGCTCGTACTACGGAGGTCTCCGGACTGAAGCGAGACCTGGAGCGGACCGAAGGAGAGCTCGGCCTCGTGAAGAGGCAGCTCGAGGAGAACAAAGGTACATAATACCCCATCTGTATATTGATAGAGAAGGATGGTTTTAGCTCATAGAATCGTCAGGAACTTTAATAGGGGCCACAACCCAAGTGGCGACCCTGAAAAAGGCGGTGTTCGAGGCCGAAGACAAAGCGGCCAAGGAGCGCATTGAGCGCGAAAAGCAAGAGGCCCGAGTCAACGAGGTCCAGCAAGAGCTCCAGGATTTCATCAAGAAATACAAGTCCTTGGAGCGCGACTCTAAGACGCAAGAGTCCAAGCTTGTGAAGGCCCTCCAGAGCGCACAAGACACCAAGGTCGAAGCCCAAAAGTCCCTACAGGAGATTGAGGCAGCCAAGAAGATTGCGGCTGGTAAGGCATTCAATATGCAAAGCAAGCATGTGAAGGAGACTTTCCTTTTACTTACCCGAATTTGGAGCTCTCCAGGAGCATTCGTAGATCTGCCGCGCAGCATATCTGATGCCGTGGAGTTCTACCGAGCTGAAGAAGGGAGCTCGACGAAAAAGTTGTTCTTGTCCTAGTATATTGGGGCCGAACATCCGATGACCTTGAGCGACCAGCTAAAGCAACTGGTCGAACTTCACAAGGCGGCTGAACTGGCCATGAAGGGCCATATAGTCTGGATGTGGCCTGGCGAGCCCCTGCCCAACAGCTACTTCGGCCTGGTGAAGCGGCTTGTTTCTTCCTGTCCGTGGCTCGAAGTCATAAAACGGTCAGTCTGCATTGAGGGTGCACGCAGGGCCTTCGCCCGTGCGAAAGTGCACTGGGCGAAGATGGACGCCGAGAAGCTGGTGACGGAGGGGCCACCGAAGGGCAAGGAGCACCGCCACCCCAAAAATTATTATGACGGTGTCATGAAGGGCACCCGCCTTGTGGCGGAGGAATGTGCTAATCATGTAATATTTGAATGAATGTGCTCATGTGATCCTGTAATATGAAAACGAGCTCATGTCCGCTATATAACGCTTGTCGATTTAAAATATTACCTTCTGTGCGGCCGTTTATAAAATCTGAGAGTTGGCTAGTCGTCGGCTTCTGCCCACATGTAACTAGTACTGGCGTGTTCAGGATGAATCCAAACACTCTTTATCCAAATTTTTGGTCCTTTAAGGAGGTGTTTAGTGCAGCGAACAAGGCAACCGGACTATACAGCTTTATCACTCTCACTTAGCCATAGAAGTCTACAATTTTAAATTATGGCGAAGCCGCTAGTATTCGGAAGGCCGAACTTGGGGCGCTATACACGCCTAAATCGGACAATGCCGTTTCCTCGCCCAAAGCGGAAAAAATCTTTAAGGATTTGAGACCTCTCGAACGGCGACCAACTCTCGCCGCATCATGACAGTCAGTTTTCGGCTTTCTCTGCTGAGGTGCTCGTCCGGAAGAACTGGGACACAATCGCAGTAGTTCTCCCTGTGCTACCTTAGCCGATATAGCGGAACGTAAGGCACCAAAACATGGGAGCTGGGAAAACCCAACTATTGACCCAAGACATGATTCAGAGCTGATGCATATAATGCTATAAGTTCGGGGTGCCGCACTGTCGAAAGTGTTCGGACTTTTCTTGCCGTGTTATGGGGTACATTGAAGCCCCTGGTGAGCTGAATGTACCAAGGTTTACGGGTGCAATTTGTAATAAATAAGCAGTCAAGGAAAAAAGATAAAGAAATGTAATAATAAGCTGATGTTGTATATTATTTTCCATTGTTATTTAAATAATACGTCAAGCGTATGTATACAAGTAGTGTGATAAGCAAAATAGGACTATTTGACATCTCCTAGCCAAGGGTAAGCTGCGTGTGGGTATGTAAAACAACAGGTATAACGATCGTTATCAGAGACCACCTGGGGATTTCCTTGTACGCCAAAGCTTCTTGTCTCCTTGGTGTTTCCGTCTCGTGATGGGTCTGATAGTCAGGCTATCGAAAGAGCCTCCCGAAAATAGGGAGTTGAAAAGAAAAGTTGTGAAGGTGTACGGATCCTGGGGCAGTTGAGCCGCATTGTGGACCGTGTCGTACCCGTGCCTCTGCCTATGCCCATGGTATTTTGAGTGCGTAATTATGTACGTGCGACATAAATTTCACCGCTTGACTGGGATTGGGACGGAGGCCGAATTGCTCAGTGAGCTCTAGACGTGCCAGACGATCCTATTGCAGGGTACTCCGGACTCGCTTAACGCTGTCTGGGGGTTTTATTGCCGAATTGGTGGTCTGCCTAAGAAGGCTGCTCTGTACATCTGCTGCGAGGGCCACTGTGTGCTCCTCCGTAAGGAGCGAGCGCTCTGTGTTTCCATTGACTGTTATAACTCCGGGAGGTCCTGGCATTTTGATTTGAGGTATGCATAATGCGGTATCGCATTGAATCTAGCAAACACGGTTCATCCGAGCAGTGTGTGATAGCCACTGCGGAAGGGGACGATGTCGAAGATTAACTCCTCGCTTCGGAAGTTGTCCGGGGATCCGAAGACCACTTCCAGTGTGATTGAGCCTGTGCAACAGGCCTCTACACCTGGTATGACACCTTTGAAGGTGGTTTTTGTGGGTTTGATCCTTGAGGAGTCGATGCCCATTTTGCGCACTGTATCCTGATAGAGTAGGTTCAGGCTGCTGCCACCGTCCATAAGGACTCGCGTGAGATGGAATCCGTCAATGATGGGGTCGAGGACCAATGCATCCGAACCACCATGATAGATACTGGTAGGATGGTCCCTGTGATCGAAAGTGATCGGACAAGAAGAGCATGGGTTGAATTTTTGGGGCGACTGGCTCCATCGCATATACATCCCTTAGTGCATGCTTCTGTTCCCGCTTGGGAATATGGGTGGCATATATCATGTTTACCGTTTTCACTTGGGGAGGAAATTTCTTCTGTCCTGCTGCATTCGGCGGCCGGGGCTCCTCGTTATCATCGCTGTGCAACCCCTTTTCCTTGTTTTGGTATTCAACTTGCCGGCCTGTTTGAACACCCAACATTCTCTGTTGGTGTGGTTGGCTGGTTTATCGGGGGTGCCGTGAATTTGACACGAGCGATCGAGTATGCGGTCCAGACTAGACGGACCCGGATTGTTTCTTTTGAATGGCTTTTTCCGCTGACCGGACTTAGAGCCACTGAATCCGGCATTGAGTGCCGTGTCTTCGGCGTTGTCGCCATTGTTGCGACGCATATGTCTATTGCGTCGTGGATTGCCATTGATATCTCTGGCATCTGAAGTGCCAGGATTTCTTGATGTGTTGTTGCTACGAGCCAGCCAGCTGTCCTCGCCCGCATAAAAGCAGGTCATGAGTGTTGTGGGGGCTGCCATTGACTTCGGCTTCTCTTGGCCGAGGTGTCGGGCGAGCCACTCGTCGCGGATGTTATGCTTAAAGGCCGCTAAGGCTTCGACATTCGGAGAGTCGACAATTTGGTTCTTTTTAGTTAGGAACCGAGTCCAGAATTTCCTGGCCGACTCTCCAGGCTGTTGGGTTATGTGACTCAAGTCATCAGCATCTGGTGGTCGCACATAAGTGCCCTGGAAGTTGTCAAGGAATGCGTCTTCCAGGTTCTCCCAACTACCAATGGAGTTTGCCGGCAGGCTGTTCAGCCAATGCCGAGCCGGTCCTTTGAGCTTTAGTGGAAGGTATTTGATGGCATGTAGATCATCACCGCGGGCCATGTGAAGGTGGAGAAGGAAATCTTCAATCCATACCACAGGGTCTGTTGTACCATCATATGATTCAATGTTCACGGGTTTAAACCCTTCTGGGAATTCATGATCCATTACTTCATCAGTGAAACATAGGGGGTGTGTGGCGCCTCTGTGCCGAGCTACATCACGACGCGATTCAAATGAGTCTGGTCTGTTATATTCGGCCCGGCCAGACTTGTTTTTAGTATATCCGGCATGACGGTCCTCGTCACGCGTTGGGGCGTGCCCCCGTGATCCGTAGATCGATCTTGATTGTCCTACTTTGTTTTCCAGTATGTCTCGCAAGTCCTGCATGTAGCCCCGAGCCTTAGTATTTTTGTTTGATTGGCGACGGGGCGCGGGCTGGTGTTCGGGCTGATACACCGCTTTGTCTCGGCCATGAGGTGGCCGGTCAGCCACATCGTGCACTGGTAGTGTGGGTTTTAATGCCTCCTCCTCGAGTTGAGGTAGCAACCCGCGCTTTGGGTAACTTTTTTTTGGGCGCTCAAGTCCGTATTCCTCGGCTGCCAGTGTCGGTGTCAAAACCGGCGGATCTCGGGTAGGGAGTCCCGATCTGTGCGTCTAAGGCTAATGGTAACAGGAGGCAAGGAACACGATGTTTTACCCAGGTTCGGGCCCTCTTGTTGGAGGTAAAACCCTACTTCCTACTTGATTGATATTGATGATATGAGTATTACAAGAGTTGATCTACCATGATATCATAGAGGCTAAACCCTAGAAGCTAGCCTATGATGATTATGATTATGTCCCTAAGGACTAAACCCTCCGGTTTATATAGACACCGGAGCTAGGGTTTTCACGAAGTCGGTTACAAAGAAGGAAATATAATATCCGGATCACCAGGCTTGCCTTCCACGCTAAGGAGAGTCCCATCCGGACACGAGACGAAGTCTTGGGTCTTGTATCTTCATGGTCCAAAAGTCCGGCCAAAGTATATAGTCCGGCTGTTCGGATACCCCCTAATCCAGGACTCCCTCAGTAGCCCCTGAACCAAGCTTCAGTGACGATGAGTCCGGCGCGTAGATTGTCTTCGGCATTGCAAGGCAGGTTCCATCTTTGAATACTCCAAATTAATTATCGAACACTTAAATCATGTCCGGATCTGCAAGATGATCTTCACATACCACCGTAGAGAGAATGATATTCCACAAATGTGATTTGTTGACAATTTTTACACGATGTGCTCCTGCACCGTGGCTCGGCCCAATATGAACTGGTTTTTCTTGGCCTTCCTCGATACGCGTTGCGAGGCGGTTTTATGGGCACGCCTTGCCAAAGCAGAGATCGTGTTCCTTTTATTGCGGGATCCTCCATCAATACAGGCGCGTGCGTCCCACGATGTCTGTTGGTATGACTCTGTGTTTTTAGGTAAGTCCCGAGCGGTTACGCCTAGGACGCTTGATATTCACCCCCTTTATAAAGGGGCCGAGGCCTATCCTCTTTTCCACCACTCTTGCGCCTTTTCGCATCTTGAGTTCTAACACCCAAAGCCCAAGCTCAAGCACTTCGGATCCTCAATCATGTCCGGATCCAACCTTCAAGGCCGGTGGATGGCCTCCTCGGTCACAGAGGAGGACATTGCGAAGCTTAGGGAGGTAGGATATCTGACTGCCGACATCAAGCACAGGCTTCCTGCTCCAGGGCAGGTCATCCCTACTCCCGAGCCCAACGAGAGCCTCGTATTTGTTTCTCACTTCCTCCGCGGCTTAGGCTTCACCCTTGATCCCTTTGTGAGAGAGCTCATGTTCTATTACATGCTAGATTTTCATGATCTAGCTCCGGACGCCATCCTTCACATCTCGTCGTTCATCGTTGTGTGTGAGGCTTTTCTCCACGTCACCCTGCACTTCGGCTTATGGATCAAGACCTTCAATGTGAAGCCGAAGATGATTGAGGGGCGACACGTGGAGTGTGGAGGCACTGTGATAAGCAGGAACGCCGACGCCCCATGGCCAGAGGGCTCCTTCCCAGAGGTGTCCGATCTATGGCAGCGGAAGTGGTTTTATATCACGGCTCCCAGAGGCACAAAGTGGGTGGCTTCCCCTAACTTCCGTTCGGGCCCTCCGCCTCAACTGGCATCATGGGCCAACGTAGGACGGGAGTGGGGGCCTGCTAGTGATGTACCAACATTGCAGAGCCGTATCCGGTAGCTTCTTGAGAGGGACATTAGCCTAGTTAGCATAATTCAGGTAATGCTAGTCCGACGGATGTTGTCGTGCAAACGCCGGCCTCTTCGGATGTGAGAGTTCAATCCGGAAGGTCCACGGACTATTCTGCGCTTCTTCGGCCTGACGCTCGAAGGGATGTGTAAGTTATTCTTCGGACCACAAGTGTCCGGACACCACCGAGGCCAGAAACCGAGCACTTCATTTATATTTATCATAACATTATTCTGAAAATCCTCCGTGGCTAGGAATGGCTCAGCAAGGCGGAGAGAATCAGGTGTCCGGCGCCACTTCCCGAAGGCTCGCCTAGTCCCGCCATAGCCAAGATGCTTGGTCGTGTGCTAAGTAAAGTGCCCTCGGGGAAAGGCGAAGGGAAGAACACAGAAGCAGAACCGGGGAAATTGCTACCTCCCCAAAGGAGGATAGTCGGGGATGGGAATCTAAGGTCTCCTCCCCTTGCGGGAAGAAGAGGGCCGCCTCCAAAGACTTGGAGACTGAGGTGCCCAAACAAGGGAAGAAAAACCAGGGGCCCTGCCCCGAAGGGCGTCTTGACCGCATCATTCCCGCAAACGGACCAGCCCTCAGCCGAGCTGTAAGTTAATCGTAAATACAAAGCTAGTGCTTCCTCCTCCAAGAACAGTAACCAGGATCCATTCTTTGTAGTCCGGCTAGCAGCTCTTCTCGACAGAGTTCGTCTTCGGGGGATCTCCTTTCGGAGATGATGGAGAGTGAAACCCCACCAACCTCTCCGCCTCAGGGGGCGGGCGACCCCGAGGTGTCGTCATGGAGAAGTCCAGATTTGGCGAAGCCAGAAACTAGTACTTCGGCCGCCCTGAGCCCGGAGCGTTCGGCTCCCACGGGGGGCGATAAGAAAGGTCTGGCACAATTCAGTGACTGGCCGGATACGCTTACAAACCTTCTGGAACAAGCTACTCTCTCGGAGGATCACCGTTCATTAATGAGCATGGTTCTTGAGAAGATTTCATCTGCCACAAGTGGGTTGAATGAAGCTTTTACGAGCCTGCTCAGAGGCTTTGATGTATGTAACGAAATACGTAATTCTTTGATTGTGGTGCACGCGCTAGGTGTGCTCCATATGGATAGTAACGCCTGAGACTATGGTTGCCAGCCCGAGGTGGCAAACGGAGGATCACATCGTTGATTAATGATCATACTGTGTTTATGCACAGGTGGCTAAGGATCCGGCAGCCGACTGGTCCGTTGAAGTCGCCGAACTAAGGTGATAGATTGGAGTTATTGATGCCGATATCACGCTTGTGAACGAGCGGCTTAACGATTCACAAGGTATGTGCTCTGAGTTCCTTATTTATTATAGGAAGAACCGAGAGGGGCATAATGTTAATGTCATATGCTTGGACTGTAGACGGAGCTGCTGCCGTGGAATCCCTAAGGCGGAACTTGCCCTGGCCAAGCAACAAGCCCGGGCTAGCAATACGGCTGCCCTGAAGGCGGCTGAAGAGTTGAGAGCCGAACATGCTGCTCGTCGCCGAAGCAAAGACAAGGTAGCCGAGATGTCCGTGGAGCTAAAAAATGCCGCCGACTGGTATGAGCTCCTTGAAAAAGATAATAAGGCTATTTTCGGCTGACCTGAAGAAGGCACTTGATGCGGCCAAGGAGACGCGGTCCGAAATTAAGGATGCGCGGGAGGAGCTTCGACAGGTCGGAGAAATCGTGGCTGGAAACCCTTATTTGTTGCGGATGAAGTTTTTAGATCCGAAGTACGCTCCTCTGGATCGATGCTGGAGTCCTGCAGACGCCTATGCAGATTTGGCACAGAGTACAGCTGATGCGGCCCAGTTTTTCGAGGATCAAAAATATAATGAAGTGGAAAAGCTGTTCTGGGCGCAATTCAGCGCTCCAACGCGCACATTGCCGTTGAGTGAGAGGATGGCTGCTGTGGCCGAGCTCCATACGCTGTCCGGTCTTGCAATGCGGTCTATGATAGACCATCTATGGCTGAAGGGGCCTAAGCCGGACAATTATTTTGGTTTAGTGCAACAATTCCTTAGTGCCATATCGCGGATTGATGCCATGAAGAGGTCGGCGTGCATAGAGGGTGCACGGATGGCTCTTGCCCGTGTTAAAGCATATTGGACAGATATGGAGGCCACCATCATTGCGACCCAGAATCCGGCTGGAGGCCATGATCCGACCGAGCACTACTTGGAGCAAGTAACAGAAGGTGCTCCCTTAATAGAGGCTCAGTGTTCGAAGAATGTCATGTTCTGGTGACAAATCGTTTCATTGTAAAAACAATGCTATTTTAATTATGAAGGCTATGTTTATAGTTTGTGCCCGAAAGTGTTATTGTGCCTCTTGTGCGGCCGTTTTATGTATATATGTAATCTAAAAGTTAGCAGTCGTTGGCTTCAGCCCCCACGCATGCAATGCGGGGGTGTTCGCGAGAATATGCATAATCACACTTGATCCAATGTCTTTGTCCATTAAGGAGGTGATCGCACGTTGAACTTGGCAACCGAACTATATTGCTTTAACACTTTCACTTAGCCAAAGGAGTTTGACGGTGGGGCTACTATGTAGCCCCTGGTACCTTCGCATGCATCCGAATACAGGCGCGTGTGTACATGACCGAGAAACGGTCCTTCGTTAATGCGGAGAAATCCTAAAGATTCCGATAAGTCTTCGAGTGGTTGAACAGTCTCTCGCTATATCACGACAGTCAGTTTTTGGCTTTCTCTACTGAGGTGCTCATCCGAAATAACCAGGGCACAATCACAGTAGTTCTCCTTTGGCCGCCTTAGCCGATAAGAACAGAATGTAAGGCGGCGAACCCAGGAGCCGGGCAAACCCAACATTTGACCAAGACATGATTCGGAGCTGATGCATATAAGGCCAAACTCGTGACGCCGAACACTCCCGAAGGTATTCAGACTTTATAACATATACTAGGCTGAGTAACGCCCTTTATTATGAACCCTGTATTTCCTGGTACGTGCATTTAGTCTGTCATGGCGAAATGCCAATAACGGCAGTATCCTCTGTGGGTGTAGTACCCATGAGATGTGTAAGCAACAAAAGACAATAAAGAAGGTTTACACAGGGGCTTAATCTAAATAGAAACCTTTGAGCGGGGCCCTGCTGCATGTCTGCGCCTTTGTCTCCGTGGTGCCGTGTCCTGGGAGTGTATTGCAGGAATGATGTCTGTAAAAAAGGAAAACGCATGTAGAAGACTATGTCATAAGCGTGCGAAGGGTTGACTATTATCAATGAATAGCAAATGTGTAAGACATTGGCCCGTTAATAGGGTCAAATAAAAAGGTGGGCTTTATTGAATATTTGAAGCCCTTGGTGTCCTCTATGGGATTACATGTGTAGCGCCCAACTCAGGTTTATCTGGGCTGCCGGACTCGTCTAACCGTGCCCGTGGTCTTAACGACCAATAATGCCTTCATATATTAGAGGCAGCTTAGAGTATGGTTGCTAGAGCCGTCTCATACTCTTCGGCGCGTAGGGAATGCTCTATATTTCCGTTGACGGTGATGACGCCATGTGGACCGGGCATCTTGAGTTTAAGGTAGGCGTAGTGCGGTATTGCATTGAAGCGGGCGAAGGCCGTTCTCCCGAGTAATGCATGATAACCACTTTGGAGGGGGGCGATGGTGAAGAGTAGTTCTTCGCTTCTGAAGTTGCCTGGGGAGCCGAATATCACCTCTAGTACGAGGGATCCCCTACAGTGGGCTTCGACGCCTGGTATCACCCCTTCAAAGGTGGTGTTGCTTTGGCTGATTCTGGATGGGTCTTGATACGTCTCCAACATATCTATAATTTTTGATTGTTCCATGCTATTATGTTACCCCTTTTGGATGTTTATGGGCTTTATTTTACACATTTATATCATTTTTGGGACTAACCTACTAACCGGAGGCCCAGCCCATATTGCTATTTTTTTTGCCTATTTCAGTATTTCGAAGAAAAGGAATATTAAACGGAGTCCAAACGGAATGAAACCTTCGGGAGCGTGATTTTTGGAATGAACCTGATCCAGAGACCTTGGAGTGCAAGTCAAGAAGCTCCCGAGGGCCTCATGAGATAGGGGGCCGCGCCCCCCTGTAGGGCGTGCCCCCTGTCTCGTGGGCCCCTCAGGCGGCCACCGACATACTTCTTCCTCCTATATATACCTATGTACCCCGAAAACATCCAGGAGCACTAGGAAACACAATTTCCACCACCGTAACCTTCTGTATCCGCGAGATCCCATCTTGGAGCCTTCGCCGGCACTCTGTCGGATGGGGAATCAACCACGGAGGACCTCTACATCAACATCCTTGCCCCTCCGATGAGTTGTGAGTAGTTTACCATAGACCTACGGGTCCATAGTTATTATCTAGATGGCTTCTTCTCTCTTTTTGGATCTCAATACAATGTTCTCCCCCTCTCTTGTGGAGATTTATTCGATGTAAACTCTTTTTGCGGTGTGTTTGTCGAGATCCAATGAATTGTGGGTTTATGATCAAGTTTATCTATGAATAATATTTGAATCTTCTCTGAATTCTTTTATGTATGATTGAGTTATCTTTGCAAGTCTCTTCGAATTACCAGTTTGGTTTGGTCTACTAGATTGGTCTTTCTTGCCATGGGAGAAGTGCTTAGCTTTGGGTTCAATCTTGCGGTGTTCTTACCCAGTGACAGAAAGGGTTGCAAGACACGTATTGTATTGTTGCCATCGAGGATAACAAGATGGGGTTTATATCATATTGCATGTGTTTATTCCTCTATATCATGTCATCTTGCTTAATGCGTTACTCTGTTCTTATGAATTTAATACTCTAGATGCAGGCACGAGTCGGTCGATGTGTGGAGTAGTAGTAGTAGATGCAGGTAGGAGTCGGTCTACTTGTTATGGACGTGATGCCTATATACATGGTCATGCCTAGATAATCTCATAACTATGCGCTTTTCTATCAATTGCTCGACAGTAATTTGTTCACCCACCGTAATACTTATGCTCTCTTGAGAGAAGCCACTAGTGAAACCTATGGCCCCCGGGTCTATCTCCTATCATATTTTCTTTCAATCTACCTTTATTTGCATCTTTACTTTTTGCATTTATCTTATAAAATACCAAAAATATATTTATCTTATCATACTATCTTTATTAGATCTCACTTTCGCAAGTGGCCGTGAAGGGATTGACAACCCCTTTATTGCGTTGGTTGCGAGTTCTCAGTTTGTTTGTGTAGGTGCGTGGGACTTTTGAGGAGCCTCCTACTGGATTGATACCTTGGTTCTCAAAACTAAGGGAAATACTTATGCTACACTTTGCTGCATCACCTTTCCTCTTCAAGGAAAACCAACGCAAGCTCAAGACGTAGCAAGAAGGATTTCTGGCGCCGTTGTCGGGGAGGTCTTCTCTCAAGTCAAGACATACCAAGTACCCATCACAAACCCATCTCCCTCGCATTTACATTATTTGCCATTTGCCTCTCGTTTTCCTCTCCCCCCACTTCACCCTTGCCGTTTTATTCGCCCTCTCTTTCCCAATCTCCTTCTCTCTTTTCTTTTCGCCTTCCCGTTGCCATGGCCGAATCAAAAAGAACTAAGGGTTTTCTCCCAAGCTCTAGTGCCTTGGACAACCCCTCTATCCTCTCTAAGCTCATGAACAATGATGCTATGGAAAGACCCACCAGGGTCATCAATGAGGGATTGAATAATTTTGATGAGGATGACTCTAGAGTTTTTCGCTATTTACTTGATGAGTCTTTAAAAGATGCTTGGGATAGGTTATTAAGGATTCGGGCTAGCTATGTGCCACAATATCAAATTGAAGATTACTTAAAAAGTTTTTATATTGGCTTGCCCGCTTCTTTTAAACAAGTGTTAGATTCTATTTTTGAAGGAAGTTTCCTTGAAAGGGATGCTGTAGACACTTATGAAAAAATGAAAACCATATTTGGACACCCTATGAATGATAAGGTTGAATCGTCTACTCTCTTGTGCTTTTATCAAAATGAAATTATTAAAGAGATGAAGTCTAGTTTAGAGGCAAACTTCCGTAATGTGCTTAATCTTACTTCCTCCATTAATGGCCATGTTCTTACCTTAAATATAACAATGAATTCTAGAGAGAGGAGATCCTCCCCTCCTAGTGCCAAAGATGGCACTCGTTAGATCTATCATTGCTTTTATGCTTAGCTAGGGGCGTTAAACAATAGCGCTAGTTGGGAGGCAACCCAATTTTCTTTATGTTTTTTGTTTTTGCTCCTGTTTGGTAATAAATCTTGCATCTACCTTCTGTTTAGATGTGTTTTTATCTTTTAATTAGTGTTTGTGCCAAGTAGAACCTATAGGGTAACCTACGATGATAGTTGATTTGATTCTGCTGAAAAACACAAACTTTGCACGCACGAATATAATTTTGTTAAATCACAGGAACGTGCTTTTGCATTGATTCTTTTTGCTGCTGTTCAATAGACAAATTGTCCAGGACTTCCAATTTTTTAAGGATTTGTAGAGTTCCAGAAGTTTGCGTTAATTACAGATTGCTACAGACTGTTCTGTTTTTGACAGATTCTGTTTTTCGTGTGTTGTTTGCTTATTTCAATGCATCTATGGCTAGTAATTCAGTCTATGAACCATAAAGAAGTTGGAATATAGTAGGTTTAACAACAAAAATAAATAAAGAATGAGTTCATTGCATTACCTTATGTGGTGGTTTTGTTTTCTTTCACTAACGGAGCTTATAAGATTTCCTATTGAGTTTTGTGTTGTGAAGTTTTCAAGTTTTGGGTAAAGCTTTTATGGATTATGGAATAAGGAGTGGAAAGAGACTAAGCTTGGGGATGCCCATGGCACCCCAAGATATTCAAGGATAGCCAAAATCCTAAGCTTGGGGATGACCCGGGAAGGCATCCCCTCTTTCGTCTTCGTTCATTAGTAACTTTACTTGGATCTATATTTTTATTCGCCACATGCTATGTGTTTTGCTTGGAGCGTCGTGTATTATATTAGTCTTTTCTTTTTAGTTTACCACAATCATCCTTGCTGTACACACCTTTTTGGAGAAGCCTATTTGATTAGAATTTGCTAGAATACTCTATGTGCTTCACTTATATCTTTTGAGCTTGATAGTTTTTGCTCTAGTGCTTCACTTATATCTTTTAGAGCACGGTGGTGTCTTAATTTTGAAGAAATTGATAGTCTCTCATGCTTCACTTATATTATTTTGAGAGTCTTTTAGAACAGCATGGTATTTGCTATGATCATAAAGTTGGTCCTAGAATGATGAGCATCCAAGTTGGGTACAATAAAAACTATCATAGAAAGTGAATTGGATGCTAGGATCAATTTGATGCTTGATAATTGTTTTGAGATATGGAGGTAGTGATATTAGAGTCATGCTAGTTGGGAGATTATGAATTTAAAGAATGCTTGTGTTGAAGTTTGTGATTCCCGTAACATGCACGTATGGTGAACCGCTTTGTGATGAAGTTGGAGCACAATTTTATTTATTGATTGTCTTCCTTATGAGTGGCGGTCGGGGACGAGCGATGGGCTTTTCCTACCAATCTATCCCCCTAGGAGCATGCGCGTAGTGCTTTGGTTTTTGATGACTTCTAAATTTTTTCAACAAGTATATGAGTTCTTTTGATTAATGTTGAGCCCATGGATTATACGCACTCTTTCACCCTTCCACCATTGCTAGCCTCTCTTGTACCACGCAACTTTCGCCTGTACCATACACCCACCATCTAGCTTCCTCAAAACAGCCACCATACCTACCTATTATGGCATTTCCATAGCCATTCCAAGATATATTGCCATGCAATTTTCCGCCGTTCCATTCATATGGCACGCATTACTTTTGTCATATTGCTTTTTGCATGATCATGTAGTTGACATTGTATTTGTGGCAAGACCACCTTCATAATTTCATACATGTCGCTCTTGATTCATTGCATATCCCGATACACCGCCGGAGGCATTCATATAGAGTCATATCTTGTTCTAGCTTTGAGTTGTAAATCCATAAAAGTGTGATGATCTTCATTATTAGAGCATTGTCCTAGTGAGGAAAGGATGATGAAGACTATGATTCCCCCACAAGTCGGGATGAGACTTCGGACTTTACAAAAAGAAAAAGAAAGAAAAAAAGAGAAAGGCCAAAAAAAAGAAGGCCAAATAAAGAAAAAAAAGGAAGAAGAAAAAGAAAAAAAGAAAAAGAGAGAAAAAGAGAGAAGGGACAATGCTACTATCTCTTTTTCCACACCTGTGCTTCAAAATAGCACCATGATCTTCATGATAGAGAGTCTCATATGTGTTCACTTTCATATACTAGTGGGAATTTTTCATTGTAGAACTTGGCTTGTATATTCCAATGATGGGCTTCCTCAAAGTGCCCTAGGTCTTCGTGAGAAAGCAAGTTGGATGCACCCCACTTAGTTTTTTTTTGTTGAGCTTTCATATATTTATAGCTCTAGTGCATCTGTTGCATGGCAATCCCTACTCACTCACTTTGATATCTATTAATGGGCATCTCCATAGCCTGTTGATACGCCTAGTTGATGTGAGACTATCTTCTCCTTTTTGTCTTCTCCACAACCACCATTCTATTCAACATATAGTGCTATGTCAATGGCTCACGCTCATGTATTGCGTGAAAGTTGAAAAAGTTTGAGATTATTAAAGTATGAAACAATTGCTTGTCTTGTCATCGGGATTGTGCATGATTAAATACTTTGTGTGATGAAGATAGAGCATAGCCAGACTATATGATTTTGTAGGGATAACTTTCTTTAGCCATATTATTTTGAGAAGACATGATTACTTTGATTAGTATGCTTGAAGTATTACTATTTCTTATGTCAATATGAACTTTTATTTTGTATTCATTTGGATCTGAACATTCATGCCACAATAAAGAAAATTACATTATGAATTATGCTAGGTAGCATTCCACATCAAAAATTCTCTTTTTATCATTTACCTACTCGAGGACGAGCAGGAATTAAGCTTGGGGATGCTTGATACGTCTCCAACGTATCTATAATTTTTTATTGTTCCATGCTATTATATTACCCCTTTTGGATGTTTGTGGGCTTTATTTTACACATTTATATCATTTTTGGGACTAACCTACTAACCGGAGGCCCAGCCCATATTGCTGTTTTTTTGCCTATTTCAATATTTAGAAGAAAAGGAATATCAAATGGAGTCCAAACGGAAAGAAACCTTCGGGAGCGTGATTTTTGGAACGAACCTGATCCGGAGAGCTTGGAGTGCAAGTCAAGAAGCTCCCGAGGGCCCCATGAGATAGGGGGCCGCGCCCCCCTGTAGGGCGCGCCCCCCTGTATCATGGGCCCCTCGGGCGGCCACCGACGTACTTCTTCCTCTTATATATACCTACGTACCTTGAAAACATCCAGGAGCACCACGAAACACAATTTCCACCGCCGTAACCTTCTGTATCCGTGAGATCCCATCTTGGAGCCTTCGCCGGCACTCTGCCGGAGGGGGAATCAACCACGGAGGGCCTCTACATGAACATCCTTGCCCCTCCGATGAGTTGTGAGTAATTTACCACAGACCTACAGGTGCATAGTTATTAGCTAGATGGCTTCTTCTCTCTTTTTGGATCTCAATACAATGTTCTCCCCCTCTCTTGTGGAGATCTATTCGCTGTAAACTCTTTTTGCAGTGTGTTTGTCGAGATCCGATGAATTGTGGGTTTATGATCAAGTTTATCTATGAATAATATTTGAATCTTCTCTGAATTCTATAATGTATCATTGAGTTATCTTTGCAAGTCTCTTCGAATTATCAGTTTGGTTTGGCCTACTAGATTGGTCTTTCTTGCCATGGGAGAAGTGCTTAGCTTTGGGTTCAATCTTGCGGTGTTCTTACCCAGTGACAGAAAGGGTTGCAAGACACGTATTGTATTGTTGCCATCGAGGATAACAAGATGGGGTTTATATCATATTGCATGTGTTTATCCCTCTACATCATGTCATCTTGCTTAATGCGTTACTCTGTTCTTCTGAACTTAATACTCTAGATGCAGGCAAGAGTCGGTCGATGTGTGGAGTAATAGTAGTAGATGCAGGCAGGAGCCAGTCTACTTGTTATGGACGTGATGCCTATATACATGATCATGCCTAGATAATCTCATAACTATGCGCTTTTCTATCAATTGCTCGACAGTAATTTGTTCACCCACCGTACTACTTATGCTATCTTGAGAGAAGCCACTAGTGAAACCTATGGCCCCCGGGTCTATCTCCTATCATATTTGCTTTCAAACTACCTTTATTTGCATCTTTACTTTTTGCATTTATCTTATAAAATACCAAAAATATATTTATCTTATCATACTATCTTTATTAGATCTCACTTTCGCAAGTGCCCGTGAAGGGATTGACAACCCCTTTATTGCGTTGGTTGCGAGTTCTCAGTTTGTTTGTGTAGGTGTGTGGGACTTTTGGGGAGCCTCCTACTGGATTGATACCTTGGTTCTCAAAACTGTGGGAAATACTTACGCTACACTTTTCTGCATCACCCTCTCCTCTTCGAGGAAAACCAACGCAAGCTCAAGACATAGCAGGTCTATCCCCATCCTACGGACGGTGTCCTGGTATATTAGGTTAAGATTACTGCCGCCGTCCATGAGGACGCGGGTGAGATGGTATCCGTTGATTATTGGGTCGAGCACCAAGGCAGCTGATCCTCCGTGCCGCATACTGGTCGGATAGTCCCTGGGATCGAAGGTGATCGGGCAGGCCGACCAGTGGTTAAGTTTGGGGGCGACGGGCTCTATAGCATGTGCGTCTCCGAGCGCGCGTTCGCGCCTTCTGGTGGGTATGTGAGTCGCGTGGATCATGTTTACTGTTTTTACCTCTAGTGCCAGTGTTCGGCTGGCGAGGCTCATCCTCGTCTTCACTTGCTGTTTCCCTTCCCTTATGTTTGGCATTTAATTTGCCAGCCTTCTTAAAACCCAGCATTCTCTGTGAGTGTGGTTTGCAGGTTTCTCGGGGGTGCCATGGATTTGGCACAATCTGTCCAGGACTTTGTTCAGGCCGGACGGTCCTTCTTTGCTGGCTTTAAGTGGCTTCTTTTGTTGACCGGGTTGAGAGCCCCTGAAGCCGGCGTCGTCGTTATGTTGTCTGGACTTTCTTCCTTGTTTCGACGTTTGTTTTTATTCCGCCGTGGCTTCCCGTTGCCATCCCTGATTTCGGATGTACTTGGGTCGCTGGTGCCTCTACGGGCCAACCAGCTGTCTTCACTCGCGCAAAAGCGGGTCATAAGGCTTGTTAAGGCTACCATTGTCCTTGGATTTTCTTAGCCGAGGTGTCTGGCGAGCCACTCGCCCCGGATACTGTGCTTGAAGGCCGCTAGGGCTTCGGCATCCGGACAATCGACAATTTGATTCTTCTTAGTGAGGAATCTGTTCCAAAGCTTGCGGGCGGACTCTCCGGGCTGTTGAATTATGTGACTTAAATCGTCCGCGTGCGGAGGTCGGACATAGGTCCCTTGAAAATTGGCCCTGAAAGCATCCTCGAGTTCCTCCCAACTCCCGATTGAATTTTCAAGGAGGCTTTTCAACCAGTGCCGAGCTGGTCCCTTCAACTTGAGGGGAAGGTATTTGATGGCGTGGAGGTCGTCCTCATGAGCCATGTGGATATGCAGGATAAAATCCTCAATCCAGACCCCGGGGTCCGTCATTCCGTCATATGCCTCTATGTTCACAGGTTTAAAACCCTGTGGAAATTCGTGGTCCAGTACCTCTTTGGTGAAGCATAGAGGGTGAGCAGCCCCTCTGTATATGGACATGTTGTGGCATGCCATCGGTTGTTGTTGTGTTCGGTGCTGATTCCGAACTGGTACTCGATCAGTCTGATCGTTTTGTTGACCATAGTCCTGCGCTGTGGCGTGTCCTTTAGATCCATAGATGGACCTGGTCGTGCCGGCCTTTTTATCCAGGAGCTCACATAAATCGGGTGTTGCGTCGGTAGCTTCTCTATTGCGGTTATGAAGTGGTTGGTCCAGCTTCCTGGCCGTATTGTTTTTGGTGGAACGGCCTCATCGTCGAATTCTGGCAGCAGCTTGCGTTTTGGGTAGCTCTTTGTGTGGCGATCCTCGCCGTATTTTTCTTCAGTGTCTAGCACTTTATTCCATCTGCGATTGAGCGTTTCGTGTGCGGCCTTAAGCCTTTGCTTCTGCTTCTTTAGACTTCTCGCATTGTCCATAAGCCTTCTGTGGAGGTTATCTCGTTCCAAACGTGTTTCCGGGATGATGAATGCATCATCGTCCGGACTGTGCTCTTGTCCCGGGGCAGTTTGATGAGTTTGTCCCTTGGGATCACTTTGATCGGGCGTCTGCTCCATGTTGTGTTCGGCGTGACTTGGCTCATGCTGCTCCATCGCTGGGTCCATATGGTCGTTCTTGCCCTCGGAGTTGACTGGGTGTCGATCTTTCTAGCGCTGTTATCGCTATTTTTACTGTTGCTGGACTTGGAGCGGCGTCTGCACCGTCGTTTTGGTTTTTGTCCGGGGGTTTTATCCTCCGATTTGTCGCTGTCGTCCTCCTTAGGGTATCTACCATGTATATATCATATGACGAGGTGGTAGTCCAGCGCCCCATTGGTGGTGGTTCTGAATCGTCTCCTACACCGACGCCCATACCATCGGCATCATCGGAGTCGAAGTCAAGCATGTCTGATACATCGATGATAGTGGCTATGAAGTGGGTGGTGGGTGGGCAACGAATTTCTTCGTCGCCTTCTTCCCCCTTGAGCCGGACATAGTTCGGCCCAGAGTCTCCTGACAAAGAGAGAGACTTTAATGAGTTCAGCATGTCACCAAAAGGCGAGTGCTGGAAGATATCCGCAGCGGTGAACTCCATTACCGGAGCCCCACCAGATTCGGCGGGCTCGGGGGTGCGCAGACTGGAACCTACAGCCGAATACGATTCCGGGGGTCCGGTGTCATAGGCTTCCTTGGGGGTGAAGTCTGTGTTCGGCTCTACCGCCGGTGAGTGTGCGGCCTCTGGGGCGGGGTCCATCCACCCGTCCTCGGGTGACGCAATCTGCCTCGGATTTAGGTCCGGGGCTCCTGCAGGGGCGATATCCCGAGCATTGTCCGACTGCAGGTCTAAGCCGTGCTCATCGTGACTGTCCGGCGCTCCTGACGCAGGCCCGAATCCGTTGAAGATCAAGTCTCCGCGGATATCAGCCGTGTAGTTCAAGTTTCCGAACCTGACCTGATGGCCATGAGCGTAGCTGTCGATCTGCTCTAGATGGCCAAGCAAATTGTCCCGCAGTGCGAAGCCGCCGAACATGAAGATCTGTTTGGGGAGAAAAGTATCACCCTAGACCATGTTGTTGTTGACGATTGAAGGAGCTATCAATCCTTGCAGCAATGACATAGAGGAACTCTCAATGAAAGCACCAATGTCAGTGTCAAAACCGGCGGATCTCGGGTAGGGGGTCCCAATCTGTGCGTCTAAGGCTAATGGTAACAGGAGGCAAGGGACACAATGTTTTACCCAGGTTCGGGCCCTCTTGATGGAGGTAAAACCCTACTTCCTGCTTGATTGATATTGATGATATGAGTATTACAAAGTTGATCTACCACAAGATCGTAGAGGCTAAACCCTAGAAGCTAGCCTATGATGATTATGATTCTGTCCCTAAGGACTAAACTCTCCGGTTTATGTAGACACTGGAGCTAGGGTTTTCACGGAGTCGGTTACAAAGAAGGAAATATAATATTTGGATCGCCAAGCTTGTCTTCCACGCCAAGGAGAGTCCCATCCGGACACGGGACGAAGTCTTGAGTCTTGTATCTTCATGGTCCAACAGTCCAGCCAAAGTATATAGTCCTGCTGTCCGAATACCCCCTAATCCAGGACTCCCTCAGCCAGGACCTCAGTCCATCTATCAGTTAGCAGATCTTGATCAGCTTGAAGCTGCTGCTGCTTCTTCTTCAGGCTTTTTGCAGTGGCTATAAGCAGGCGCTTGAAGCGCTCCTGCTCGACGGGATCCTCAGGCACGATGAATTCTTTGTCGCCAAGGCTCACTTCATCTTCGGAGAGGGGCATGTAATTGTCATCCTCTGATTCTCCATCCGTTGCCTGTTCCTTAGGGCTAGCTTGCCCATCCTCCCGCCCGGCCTGCTCGAAGCCTGGCTAGGCGGGATTGTTTTCATCTTCGGCACCATCCGAATTGCTATCATCTCTTGTGTCAGTATCGCTATTTTTGCTATGGCGGGGCTTAGAGCGGCGCCTATGACGCCGGTGCTTAGATTGCTTCTCAAAGGGATTATCCTCCGTTGCCTCATCGCCATTGCTTTCTTTGGGGGCGTCCACCATGTATATATCATATG
Organism: Triticum dicoccoides; assembly: GCF_002162155.2. Classification (NCBI taxonomy): domain Eukaryota; kingdom Viridiplantae; phylum Streptophyta; class Magnoliopsida; order Poales; family Poaceae; genus Triticum; species Triticum dicoccoides. The sequence goes on along the minus strand of NC_041383.1, from coordinate 299,490,824 downwards.
ATGAGGTGGCTGTCCAGCGCCCTGTGGGCGGTGGTTCCTGTTACTCTCCAGCATCGTTGTCCATACCGTCGATGTTTTTGGAGTCAAATCAAGCATGTCGGTTAGGTCATCGACAGTGGCTACCAAGTGGGTGGTAGGTGGGCAACAAATTTCTTCATCGTCCGCTTCCCACTCCAGCCAGACATAGTTCGGCCAAGAGTCTCCTGACAGGGAGAGAGACTTTAATGAATTTAGCATGTCGCCCAAGGGCGAGTGCTGAAAGATATCCGCGGAGGTAAACTCCATGATTGGTGCCCAATCAGATTCGATGGGCACGGACATGCGTGGTTCGGAACTTATGGCCGAAGATGAGTCCGAGGGTCCGATGACACAGATCTCTTTGGAGGTGAAGTCTGTGTTCGGCTCCATTGCCGATGAGTGTGCGGCTTTTGTGGCGGGGTCCATCCACCCATCCTTGGATGGCTTGATCTGCTCCAGATTAAGGGCCGGGGCAGTCGCAGGTGTGATCTCCCGAACACCGTCTGATGGCAGATCTAAGTCATGCTCATCGTGACTGTTCGGCGTACCTGACATGGGCTCGAATCCATCAAAGATCAAGTCTTCACGGATGTCGGCAGTGTAGTTCAAGCTTCCAAACCTGACCTCATGGCCAGGGGCGTAGCTATCGCTCTGCTCCAGATGGCCAAGCGAGTTGGCCCGCAGTACGAAGCTGCCGAATATGAAGATCTGTCTGGAGAGGAAAACCTCAGCCTGGACCGCATCATTGCAGGTGATTGAAGGAGCCATCAAGCCCTATCGTGACGACACAGTGGAACTCTCAATGAAAGCACCAATGTCGGTGTCAAAACCGGCGGATCTCGGGTAGGGGGTCCTGAACTGTGCATCTAAGGCTAATGGTAACAGGATGCAGGGGACAAAATGTTTACCCAGGTTCGGGCCCTCTCGATGGAGTAAATACCCTACTTCCTGCTTGATTGATCTTGATGATATGAGTATTACAAGAGTTGATCTACCACGAGATCGTAGAGGCTAAACCCTAGAAGCTAGCCTATGATTATGATTGGTGTTGTCCTACGGACTAAACCCTCCGGTTTATATAGACACCAGAGGGGGCTAGGGTTACACAGAGTCGGTTACAGAGAAGGAGATGTACATATCCGGATTTCCAAGCTTGCATTCCATGCAAAGGAGAGTCCCACCCGGACACGGGACAAATTCTTCAATCTTGTATCTTCATAGTCCAACAGTCCGGCCAAAGTATATAGTCCGGCTGTCCGAGGACCCCCTAATCCAGGACTCCCTCACCCGACAGTCCTGAGTGTTTCCGAATACCCGCTCAGTTATATAAACCGGGGTACGCATGGAAACCAGGCGTAGGGGTCATAATTGCTTGAACAGACAAGTACCCAACTAGCTATGTTATATTACATGGATAGTAAGAAACATCTTCCAGAGAGAATAGTTCCATTAAGGGTTCCTTTCCCTGGGTACACATGCATTAATGTGCATATTCGAACTGCGAGCAAAAACAAAGTATATGCAACATTTGGGGGTTTGTATTGTAATAGGTAAAAAACATCTTTAGTTCACCGATCGAATATTCCCTTAAGAACGCTAGCTTTCGGCTTCACCCAGTCTGAGGTACATGTCCGGAGTACTCGGCAGTAACAATCGCAGAGGTGCTCCCCTTATGCCCTAGCCAAACTAATGGGAACGTAGGGCATAAACACAGGAGCCAAGCAACCTAGCTGCGCCAAAACTTAAGTCGTATCGATGCATATAATGGTGAAGAAAAGGTACGTATGGGAAAGAAACACATATGCAATGGGCGAGATGCCCGGAAGATAATTATATTAAGCTTCTGTATAGGAAGCCCCCAGGTATAATGAGCGCACAAACTTGAGGATTAGCATGTCACAAGTGTGTAGTCGAGTCACACTTAAAGCCTTAGAGCCATAAAAGAAAGAGAGAGGATATAACTGAAAAGTAAAAAAAAGGCGGAGGGAAGGAGACGAACAAAGAGTTCAATGCTAGGCGTAGAATCTTCGAAGTCTGGCCGCGTTCCATGGGTTCGGCTCGAGTCGATTATTTGATGCATCACACAGGCGGTACGCTCCTCCGGTGAGAAGTTTATCAATGATGAAGGGACCCTCCCACTTGGGCTTGAGCTTGTCTTTTTTCTTCTCCGGTAGGCGTAGAACGACTTCGCCAATGTTATAAGTTTTGTCCCATACTTCTCTGCTTTGATACCTGCGAGCCTGTTGCTGATAAAATGCGGAACGGGCTTTTGAGACATCACGCTCCTCCTCCAGGGCATCTAAACTGTCCTGCTGATCAAGACCGGCTTCTCTCTCTTCATACATGCCCACTCGAGGTGAGTCATGAATAATATCGCATGGCAATACCGCCTTGATACATCCATTTTGCATCATGCTTTTATATCGATATTTATTGCATTATGGGTTGTTATTACACGTTATGTCACAATACTTATGGCTATTCTCTCTTATTTCACAAGGTTTATCATGAAGAGGGGGAATGCCGGCAGCTGGATTCTTGCTGGAAAAAGAGCAATTAACCTATTCTCCACAGCTCCAAAAATGCTGGAACTCCACGGAAGTCATTTTTGGAATTAATAATAATTATTGAGCGAAGAAAATACTAGAGGGGGCCCACACCCTGGCCAGGAGGGTGGGGGTGTGCCCCCCCTACTGGGCGCGCCCCCTGTCTCCTAGGCCCACTGGTGGCCCTCCGGTGGCCATCTTCTGCTATATTAAGGCTTTTACCCTGGAAAAAATCATAAGCAAGCTTACGGGACGGAACTCTGCCGCCATGAGGCGGAACCTTGGCGGAACCAATCTAGGGCTCCGGCGGAGCTGTTCTGCCGGGAAACTTCCCTCTGGGAGGGGGAAATCATTACCATCGTCATCACCAACTATCCTCTCATCGGGAGGGGGTCAATCTCCATCAACATCTTCACCAGCACCATCTCCTCTCAAAACCCTAGTTCATCTCTTGTATCCAATCTTGTATCAAAACCACAAATTGGTACCTGTGGGTTGCTAGTAGTGTTGATTACTCCTTGTAGTTGATGCTAATTGGTTTACTTGGTGGAAGATCATATGTTCAGATCCTTAATGCATATTAATACTCCTCTGATCATGAACATGAATATGCTTTGTGAGTAGTTACGTTTGTTCCTGAGGACATGGGTGAAGTCTTGCTATTAGTAGTCATGTGAATTTGGTATTTGTTCGATATTTTGATGAGATGTATGTTGTCTCTCCTCTAGTAGTGTTATGTGAACGTCGACTACATGACACTTCACCATTATTTGGGCCTAGAGGAAGGCATTGTGAAGTAATAAGTAGATGATGGGTTGCTAGAGTGACAGAAGCTTAAAGCCTAGTTTATGTGTTGCTTCGTAAGGGGCTGATTTGGATCCACTAGTTTCATGCTATGGTTAGGTTTACCTTAATACTTCTTTTGTAGTTGCGGATGCTTGCAATTGGGGTTAATCATAAGTGGGATGCTTGTCCAAGAAAGGGCAGTACCCAAGCACCGGTCCACCCACATATCAAATTATCAAAGTACCGAACGCGAATCATATGAGCGTGATGAAAACTAGCTTGACGATAATTCCCATGTGTCCTCAGGAGCGCTTTTCTCATTATAAGAAATTGTCCAGGCTTGTCCTTTGCTACAAAAAGGATTGGGAAACCTTGCTGCACTTTATTTACTTTCATCGCTTGTTACCCGTTACAAATTATCTTATCACAAAAATATCTATTACCTACAATTTCAGTGGTTGCAGAGAATACCTTACTGAAAACCGCTTGTCATTTCCTTGTGCTCCTCGTTGGGGTCGACACTCTTACTTACTGAAAGGACTACGATAAATCACCTATACTTGTGGGTCATCAAGACTCTTTTCTATCGTCGTTGCCGGGGAGTGAAGCACCTTTGGTGAGTGGAACTTGGTAAGGAAACATTTATATAGTGTGCTGAAATTTTCTGTCACTTGTTACTATGGAAACTAATCCTTTGAAGGGCTTGTTCGGGGTATCTTCGCCCCGACCGGTAGAGCAAAGAGTTGCTCCTCAACCTACTGAACCTATGAAAATGTTTACTTTGATATTCCTTCGGGTATGATAGAGAAACTGCTAGCTAATCCCTTTGCAGGAGATGGAACATTGCATCCTGATTTACACCTTATCTTTGTGGATGAAGTTTGTGGATTATTTAAGCTTGCAAGTATTCCCGATGATGTTGTTAAGAGGAAGGTCTTCCCTTTATCTTTGAAGGGAGACGCATTGACATGGTATAGGCTATGTGATGATACGGGATCTTGTAACTATAAACGATTGAAATTGGAATTTCACCAGAAGTTCTATCCTATGCATCTTGTTCATCGTGATTGTAATTACACATATAATTTCTAGCCTCGTGCAGGAGAAAGCATTGCTCAAGCTTGGGGGAGGCTTAAGTCAATTTTATATTCATGCCCCAATCATGAGCTCTCAAGATAAATGATTATTAAAAAAATTTATGCTCGGCTTTCTCTCAATGATCGCACCATGCTCGATACTTCCTGTGCTGGTTCTTATATGCTGAAGACTACTGAGTTCAAGTGGGATTTGTTGGAAAGAACTAAACGCAACTCTGAAGATTGGGGTTCCGACGATGGTAAGGAGTCAGGTAGGACACCTAAGTTTGATTGTGTTAAATCTTTTATGGATACCGATGCTTTTCGTGGATTTAGCGCTAAATATGGACTTGACTCTGAGATAGTAGCTACTTTTTCTGAATATTTTGCTACTCACGTTGATCTCCCTAAGGAGAAGTGGTTTAAATATAATCCTCCCGTTGAAGTAAAGGTAGTTGCACCTATTACAGTTGAAGAAAAGACTATCACTTATAATGATCCTATTGTTCCTATTACTTATGTTGAGAAACCACCTTTTCCCGTTAGGATAAAGGATCATGCTAAAGCTTCAACTGTTGTTCATAAGAGTAATACTAGAACTTACACACCCCCTGAGCAAATCAAAGTTGAACCTAGTATTGCTATGGTTAAAGATCTCTTGGATGATAATATAGATGTGCATGTTATTTATTTCTATGGTGAAACTGTTGGGTTTCGTAGTAATTTCAAAAATTTTCCTACGCGCACACAGGATCATGTGATGCATAGCAACGAGAGGAGAGTGTTGTCTACGTACCCAACGCAGACCGACTGCGGAAGCAATGATACGACGTAGAGGAAGTAGTCGTACGTCTTCACGATCCAACCGATCAAGCACCGAAACTACGACACATCCGAGTTCGAGCACACGTTCAGCTCGATGACGATCCCCGGACTCCGATCCAGCAAAGTGTCGGGGAAGAGTTTCGTCAGCACGACGGCGTGGTGACGATCTTGATGAACTACAGCAGCAGGGCTTCGCCTAAACTCCGCTACAGTATTATCGAGGAATATGGTGGCAGGGGGCACCGCACACGGCTAAGGAATCGATCACGTGGATCAACTTGTGTCAACTTGTGTGTTTAGAGGTGCCCCTGCCTCCGTATATAAAGGAGGAGAGGAGGGGAGGCTGGCCGGCCAAAGAGGGAGGCGCAGGAGAGTCCTACTCCCTCTGGGAGTAGGATTCCTCCCCCAATCCTAGTCCAACTAGGATTCCTCGGAGGGGAAGGGAGAGAGGGGGGCCGGCCACCTTCTCCTAGTCCTAATAGGACTAGGGGAGGGGAAAGAGGCGCAGCCACCTTGGGCTGCCCCTTTCTCCTTTCCACTAAGGCCCATGATGGCCCATATGGCTCCCGGGGGGTTCCGGTAACCTCCCGGTAACCCGGTAAAATCCCGATTTCACCCGGAACACTTCCGATGTCCAAACATAGGCTTCCAATATATCAATCTTTACGTCTCGACCATTTCGAGACTCCTCGTCATGTCCGTGATCACATCCGGGACTTCGAACAACCTTCGGTACATCAAAATGCATAAACTCATAATATAACTGTCATCGTAACCTTAAGCGTGCGGACCCTACGGGTTCGAGAACAATGTAGACATGACCGAGACATGTCTCTGGTCAATAACCAATAGCGGGACCTGGATGCCCATATTGGCTCCTACATATTCTACGAAGATCTTTATCGGTCACACCGCATAACAACATACGTTGTTCCCTTTGTCATCGGTATGTTACTTGCCCGAGATTCGATCGTCGGTATCCAATACCTAGTTCAATCTCGTTAACGGCAAGTCTCTTTACTCGTTCCGTAATACATCATCTCACAACTAACATATTAGTTGTAATGCTTGCAAGGCTTATGTGATGTGTATTACCGAGAGGGCCCAGAGATACCTCTCCGACAATCGGAGTGACAAATCCTAATCTCGAAATACGCCAACCCAACATCGACCATTGGAGACACCTGTAGTACTCCTTTATAATCACCCATTTACGTTGTGACGTTTGGTAGTACCCAAAGTGTTCCTCCGGTAAACGGGAGTTGCATAATCTCATAGTCGTAGGAACATGTATAAGTCATGAAGAAAGCAATAGCAACATACTAAACGATCAGGTGCTAAGCTAATGAAATGGGTCATGTCAATCAGATCATTCTACTAATGATGTGACCTCGTTAATCAAATAACAACTCATTGTTCATGGTTAGGAAACATAACCATCTTTGATTAACGAGCTAGTCAAGTAGAGGCATACTAGTGACACTCTATTTGTCTATGTATTCACACATGTATTATGTTTCCGGAAAATACAATTCTAGCATGAATAATAAACATTTATCATGATTATAAGGAAATAAATAATAACTTTATTATTGCCTCTAGGGCATATTTCCTTCAGTCTCCCACTTGCACTAGAGTCAATAATCTAGATTACACTGTAATGAATCTAACACCCATGGAGCTTTGGTGCTGATCATGTTTTGCTCGTGGAAGAGGCTTAGTCAACGGGTCTGCAATATTCAGATCCGTATGTATCTTGCAAATCTCTATGTCTCCCACCTGGACTAGATCCCGGATGGAGTTGAAGCGTCTCTTGATGTGTTTGGTCCTTTTGTGAAATCTGGATTCCTTTGCCAAGGCAATTGCACCAGTATTGTCACAAAAGATTTTCATTGGACCCGATGCACTAGGTATGACACCTAGATCGGATATGAACTCCTTCATCCAGACTCCTTCATTTGCTGCTTCCGAAGCAGCTATGTATTCCGCTTCACATGTAGATCCCGCTACGACGCTTTGTTTGGAACTGCACCAACTGACAGCTCCACCGTTTAATGTAAACACGTATCCGGTTTGCGATTTAGAATCGTCCGGATCAGTGTCAAAGCTTGCATCAACGTAACCTTTTACGATGAGCTCTTTGTCACTCCCATATACGAGAAACATATCCTTAGTCCTTTTCAGGTATTTCAGGATGTTCTTGACCGCTGTCCAGTGATCCATTCCTGGATTACTTTGGTACCTCCCTGCTAAACTTATAGCAAGGCACACATCAGGTCTGGTACACAGCATTGCATACATGATAGAGCCTATGGCTGATGCATAGGGAACATCTTTCATATTCTCTCTATCTTCTGCAGTGGTCGGGCATTGAGTCTTACTCAATTTCACACCTTGTAACACAGGCAAGAACCCTTTCTTTGCTTGATCCATTTTGAATTTCTTCAAAATTTTGTCAAGGTATGTGCTTTGTGAAAGTCCAATTAAGCGTCTTGATCTGTCTCTATAGATCTTAATGCCTAATATGTAAGCAGCTTTACCGAGGTCTTTCATTGAAAAACTTTTATTCAAGTATCCCTTTATGCTATCCAGAAATTCTATATCATTTCCAATCAGTAATATGTCATCCACATATAATATCAGAAATGCTACAGAGCTCCCACTCACTTTCTTGTAAATACAGGCTTCTCCAAAAGTCTGTATAAAACCAAATGCTTTGATCACACTATCAAAACGTTTATTCCAACTCCGAGAGGCTTGCACCAGTCCATAAATGGATCGCTGGAGCTTGCACACTTTGTTAGCTCCCTTTGGATCGACAAAACCTTCTGGTTGCATCATATACAACTCTTCTTCCAGGAATCCATTCAGGAATGCAGTTTTGACATCCATTTGCCAAATTTCATAATCATAAAATGCGGCAATTGCTAACATGATTCGGACGGACTTAAGCATCGCTACGGGTGAGAAGGTCTCACCGTAGTCAATTCCTTGAACTTGCCGAAAACCTTTTGCGACAAGTCGAGCTTTGTAGACAGTAACATTACCATCAGCATCAGTCTTCTTCTTAAAGATCCATTTATTCTCAATCGCTTGCCGATCATCGGGCAAGTCAACCAAAGTCCATACTTTGTTCTCATACATGGATCCCATCTCAGATTTCATGGCTTCTAGCCACTTTGCGGAATCTGGGCTCACCATCGCTTCTTCATAGTTCGTAGGTTCATCACGATCTAGTAGCATGACCTCCAGAACAGGATTACCGTACCACTCTGGTGCGGATCTTACTCTGGTTGATCTACGAAGTTCAGTAGTATCTTGATCTGAAGTTTCATGATCATTATCATTGGCTTCCTCACTAACTGGTGTAGGTGTCACTGAAACAGTTTTCTGTGATGAACTACTTTCCAGTAAGGGAGCAGGTACAGTTACCTCGTCAAGTTCTACTTTCCTCCCACTCACTTCTTTCGAGAGAAACTCCTTCTCTAGAAATGATCCATTCTTAGCAACAAATGTTTTGCCTTCGGATCTGTGATAGAAGGTGTACCCAACAGTTTCCTTTGGGTATCCTATGAATACACATTTCTCCGATTTGGGTTCGAGCTTATCAGGTTGAAGCTTTTTCACATAAGCATCGCAGCCCCAAACTTTAAGAAACGACAACTTTGGTTTCTTGCCAAACCATACTTCATAAGGCGTCGTCTCAACGGATTTTGATGGTGCCCTATTTAACGTGAATGCGGCCGTCTCTAAAGCATATCCCCAAAATGATAGCGGTAAATCTGTAAGAGACATCATAGATCGCACCATATCTAGTAAAGTACGATTACGACGTTCGGACACACCATTACGCTGTGGTGTTCCGGGGGGCGTGAGTTGCGAAACTATTCCACAGTTTTTCAAATGTACACCAAACTCGTAACTCAAATATTCTCCTCCACGATCAGATCGTAGAAACTTTATTTTCTTGTTACGATGATTTTCAACTTCACTCTGAAATTCTTTGAACTTTTCAAATGTTTCAGACTTATGCTTCATTAAGTAGATATATCCATATCTGCTCAAATCATCTGTGAAGGTGAGAAAATAACGATATCCGCCACGAGCCTCAATATTCATCGGACCACATACATCGGTATGTATGATTTCCAACAAATCTGTTGCTCTCTCCATAGTACCGGAGAACGGTGTTTTAGTCATCTTGCCCATGAGGCACGGTTCGCAAGTACCAAGTGATTCATAATCAAGTGGTTCCAAAAGTCCATTAGTATGGAGTTTCTTCATGCGTTTTACACCGATATGACCTAAACGACAGTGCCACAAATGAGTTGCACTTTCATTATCAACTCTGTATCTTTTGGTTTCAACATTATGAATATGTGTATTACTACTATCGAGATTTAGTAAGAATAGACCACTCTTCAAGGGTGCATGACCATAAAAGATATTACTCATATAAATAGAACAACCATTATTCTCTGATTTAAATGAATAACCGTCTCGCATTAAACAAGATCCAGATATAATGTTCATGCTCAACGCTGGCACCAAATAACAATTATTTAGGTCTAATATTAATCCCGAAGGTAGATGTAGAGGTAGCGTGCCGACCGCGATCACATCGACTTTGGAACCGTTTCCCACGCGCATCGTCACCTCGTCCTTTGCCAGTGCCCGCTTATTCTGTAGTCCCTGTTTCGAGTTGCAAATATTAGCAACAGAACCAGTATCAAATACCCAGGTGCTACTGCGAGCATTGGTAAGGTACACATTAATAACATGTATATCACATATACCTTTGTTCACCTTGCCATCCTTCTTATCCGCCAAATACTTGGGGCAGTTCCGCTTCCAGTGACCAGTCTGCTTGCAGTAGAAGCACTCAGTTTCAGGCTTAGGTCTAGACTTGGGTTTCTTCTCTTGAGCAGCAACTTGCTTGCCGTTCTTTTTGAAGTTCCCCTTTTTCTTCCCTTTGCCCTTTTTCTTGAAACTAGTGGTCTTGTTAACCATCAACACTTGATGCTCCTTCTTGATTTCTACCTCCGCAGCTTTTAGCAATGCGAAGAGCTCGGGAATAGTCTTGTTCATCCCTTGCATATTATAGTTCATCACGAAGCTCTTGTAGCTTGGTGGCAGTGATTGGAGAATTCTGTCAATGACGCAATCATCTGGAAGATTAACTCCCAATTGAATCAAGTGATTATTATACCCAGACATTTTGAGTATATGCTCACTGACAGAACTGTTCTCTTCCATCTTGCAGCTATAGAACTTATTGGAGACTTCATATCTCTCAATTCGGGCATTTGCTTGAAATATTAACTTCAACTCCTGGAACATCTCATATGCTCCATGACGTTCAAAACGTCGTTGAAGTCCCGATTCTAAGCCGTAAAGCATGGCACACTGAACTATCGAGTAGTCATCAGCTTTGCTCTGCCAGACGTTCATAACATCTGGCGTTGCTCCAGCAGCAGGCCTGGTCACCCAGCGGTGCTTCCAGGACGTAATTCTTCTGTGCAGCAATGAGGATAATCCTCAAGTTACGGACCCAGTCCGTGTAATTGCTACCATCATCTTTCAACTTTGCTTTCTCAAGGAACGCATTAAAATTTAACGGAACAACAGCACGAGCCATCTATCTACAATCAACATAAACAAGCAAGATACTATCAGGGACTAAGTTCATGATAAATTTTAAGTTCAATTAATCATATTATTAAAGAACTCCCACTTAGATAGACATCCCTCTAATCCTCTAAGTGATCACGTGATCCAAATCAACTAAACCATGTCCGATCATCACGTGAGATGGAGTAGTTTCATCGGTGAACATCATTATGTTGATCATATCTACTATATGATTCACGCTCGACCTTTCGGTCTCCGTGTTCCGAGGCCATATCTGCATATGCTAGGCTCGTCAAGTTTAACCTGAGTATTCTGCGTGCGCAACTGTTTTGCACCCGTTGTATTTGAACGTAGAGCCTATCACACCCAATCATCACGTGGTGTCTCAGCACGAAGAACTTTTGCAACGGTGCATACTCAGGTAGAACACTTCTTGATAATTTAGTGAGAGATCATCTTATAATGCTACCGTCAATCAAAGCAAGATAAGATGCATAAAAAGATAAACATCACATGCAATCAATATAAGTGATATGATATGGCCATCATTATCTTGTGCTTGTGATCTCCATCTCCGAAGCACCGTCATGATCACCATCGTCACCGGCGCGACACCTTGATCTCCATCGTAGCATCGTTGTCGTCTCGCCAATCTTATGCTTCCACGACTATCACTACCGTTTAGTAATAAAGTAAAGCATTACATCGCGATTGCATTGCATACAATAAAGCGACAACCATATGGCTCCTGCCAGTTGCCGATAACTTGGTTACAAAACATGATCATCTCATACAATAAAATTCAGCATCATGCGTTGACCATATCACATCACAACATGCCCTGCAAAAACAAGTTAGACGTCCTCTACTTTGTTGTTGCATGTTTTACGTGGCTGCTACGGGCTTAAGTAAGAACCAATCTCACCTACGCATCAAAACCACAACGATAGTTTGTCAAATAGACTCCGTTTTAACCTTCGCAAGGACCGGGCGTAGCCATACTTGGTTCAACTAAAGTTGGAGAGGCAGTCGCCCGCAAGCCATCTCTGTGCAAAGCACGTCGAGGGAACCGGTCTCGCGTAAGCGTACGCGTAAGGTTGGTCCGGGTCGTCTCGTCCAACAATACCGCTGAACCAAAATATGACATGCTGGTAGGCAGTATGACTTGTATCGTCCACAACTCACTTGTGTTCTACTCGTGCATATAACATCAACATCATTAACCTAGGCTCGGATGCCACTGTTGGGTTTCGTAGTAATTTCAAAAAATTTCCTACGCGCACACAGGATCATGTGATGCATAGCAACGAGAGGAGAGTGTTGTCTACGTACCCAACGCAGACCGACTGCGGAAGCAATGATACGACGTAGAGGAAGTAGTCGTACGTCTTCACGATCCAACCGATCAAGCACCGAAACTACGGCACCTCCGAGTTCGAGCACACGTTCAGCTCGATGACGATCCCCGGACTCCGATCCAGCAAAGTGTCGGGGAAGAGTTTCGTCAGCACGACGGCGTGGTGACGATCTTGATGAACTACAGCAGCAGGGCTTCGCCTAAACTCCGCTACAGTATTATCGAGGAATATGGTGGCAGGGGGCACCGCACACGGCTAAGGAATCGATCACGTGGATCAACTTGTGTCAACTTGTGTGTTTAGAGGTGCCCCTGCCTCCGTATATAAAGGAGGAGAGGAGGGGAGGCTGGCCGGCCAAAGAGGGAGGCGCAGGAGAGTCCTACTCCCTCTGGGAGTAGGATTCCTCCCCCCAATCCTAGTCCAACTAGGATTCCTCGGAGGGGAAGGGAGAGAGGGGGGCTGGCCACCTTCTCCTAGTCCTAATAGGACTAGGGGAGGGGAAAGAGGCGCAGCCACCTTGGGCTGCCCCTTTCTCCTTTCCACTAAGGCCCATGATGGCCCATATGGCTCCCGGGGGGTTCCGGTAACCTCCCGGTAACCCGGTAAAATCCCGATTTCACCCGGAACACTTCCGATGTCCAAACATAGGCTTCCAATATATCAATCTTTACGTCTCGACCATTTCGAGACTCCTCGTCATGTCCGTGATCACATCCTGGACTCCGAACAACCTTCGGTACATCAAAATGCATAAACTCATAATATAACTGTCATCGTAACCTTAAGCGTGCGGACCCTACGGGTTCGAGAACAATGTAGACATGACCGAGACATGTCTCTGGTCAATAACCAATAGCGGGACCTGGATGCCCATATTGGCTCCTACATATTCTACGAAGATCTTTATCGGTCAGACCGCATAACAACATACGTTGTTCCCTTTGTCATCGGTATGTTACTTGCCCGAGATTCGATCGTCGGTATCCAATACCTAGTTCAATCTCGTTAACGGCAAGTCTCTTTACTCGTTCCGTAATACATCATCTCACAACTAACATATTAGTTGTAATGCTTGCAAGGCTTATGTGATGTGTATTACCGAGAGGGCCCAGAGATACCTCTCCGACAATCGGAGTGACAAATCCTAATCTCGAAATACGCCAACCCAACATCGACCATTGGAGACACCTGTAGCACTCCTTTATAATCACCCATTTACGTTGTGACGTTTGGTAGTACCCAAAGTGTTCCTCCGGTAAACGGGAGTTGCATAATCTCATAGTCGTAGGAACATGTATAAGTCATGAAGAAAGCAATAGCAACATACTAAACGATCAGGTGCTAAGCTAATGGAATGGGTCATGTCAATCAGATCATTCTACTAATGATGTGACCTCGTTAATCAAATAACAACTCATTGTTCATGGTTAGGAAACATAACCATCTTTGATTAACGAGCTAGTCAAGTAGAGGCATACTAGTGACACTCTGTTTGTCTATGTATTCACACATGTATTATGTTTCCGGAAAATACAATTCTAGCATGAATAATAAACATTTATCATGATTATAAGGAAATAAATAATAACTTTATTATTGCCTCTAGGGCATATTTCCTTCAGAAACTGCTAATATTACTAGACCAGATGCTAAGATACATAGACCCGCTGTAGGCATGCCTGTTATTTTTTGTTAAAATAGGAGATCATTGTTACCATGGCTTGTTTCATATGGGTGCTAGTGCTAGTGCAATACCTATTTCCTTATATAAAGAAATTATGCATGACATTGCATCCGCTGAGTTAGAAGGTATTGCTGTTACTATTAAGCTTGCCAATAGAGATACTATTTCACCAGTTGGGATTGTTAGAGATGTTGAAGTCTTGTGTGGAAAGTTAAATATCCTGCTGATTTTCTTGTTCTTGGTTCCCCACAAGATGAATTTTGTCCTATTATATTTGGCAGACCCTTCTTGAATACTGTTAATGCTAGGATTGATTGCAAAAAGGATGTTGTTACAATTGGCTTAGGGGATATGTCTCATGAGTTTAGTTTTGCTAAGTTTCGTAGACAACACCGTGATAAGGAATTGCCTAGTAAGGATGAAATTATTGGTCTTGCTTCTACTGCCGTACCTCCTACTATCCGTTAGAACAATATTTGCTAGACCATGAAAATGATATGTTTATGAATGAAAGAAGGGAAATAGATGAAGTATTCCTTCAATAGGGTCCTATTCTGAAACACAACTTACCTGTTGAAATCCTAGGGGACCCCCCTCCACCCATGGGTGCTCCCGTGTTTGAGCTCAGACCTTTACCTGATAATCTTAAATATGCTTATCATGATGAAAAGAAAATATATCCTGTTATTATTAGTGCTAACCTTTCAGGGCAAGAAGAGGAAAGATTATTAAAAACTCTGAAGAAGCACCATGATGCTATTGGATATACTCTGGATGATCTTAAGGGCATTAGTCCCACTCTATGCCAACACAAAATAAAACTGGAAAAAGATGCCAAACCAGTTAGATTTCCTCAACGACGGTTAAATCCTAAAATGAAAGAAGTGGTAAGAAAGGAGATACTAAAGCTCCTTGAGGCAGGTATAATTTATCCCGTTGCTGATAGTGATTGGGTAAGTCCTGTCCATTGCATTCCTAAGAAGGGAGGTATTACTGTCGTTCCTAATGATAAAGATGAATTGATCCCGCAAAGAATTATTACAGGTTATAGGATGGTAATTGATTTCTGTAAATTAAATAAAGCTACTAAGAAATATCATCTTCTATGGTGGCCCTCCGGTGGCCCTCCTGGGCCCCTTGGTGGCCCTCCGGTGCCCATCTTCTACTATATGAAGGCTTTTACCCTGGAAAAAAATCATAAGCAAGCTTACGGGATGAAACTCCGCCGCCACGAGGAGGAACCTTGGTGGAACCAATCTAGGGCTCCGGCGGAGCTGTTCTGCCAGGGAAACTTCCCTTTGGGAGGGGCAAATCATTACCATCGCCATCACCAATGATCCTCTCATCAGGAGGGGGTCAATCTCCATCAACATCTTCACCAGCACCATCTCCTCTCAAAACCCTAGTTCATCTCTTGTATCCAATCTTGTATCAAAACCACAAATTGGTACCGATGGGTTGCTAGTAGTGTTGATTACTCCTTGTAGTTGACGCTAATTGGTTTACTTGGTGGAACATCATATGTTCAGATGCTTAATGCATATTAATACTCCTCTGATCATGAACATGAATACGCTTTGTGAGTAGTTACGTTTGTTCCTGAGGACATGGGTGAAGTCTTGCTATTAGTAGTCATGTGAATTTGGTATTCGTTCGATATTTTGATGAGATGTATGTTGTTTCTCCTCTAGTGGTGTTATGTGAACATTGACTACATGACACTTCACCATTATTTGGGCCTAGAGGAAGGCATTGAGAAGTAATAAGTAGATGATGGGTTGCTAGAGTGACAGAAGCTTAAACCCTAGTTTATGTGTTGCTTCGTAAGGGGCTGATTTGGATCCACTAGTTTCATGCCATGGTTAGGTTTACCTTAATACTTCTTTTGTAGTTGCGGTTGCTTGCAATAGGGGTTAATCATATGTGGGATGCTTGTCCAAGAAAGGGCAGTACCTATCGGCGTTCTGGGAACGGGGGTACCCAGACTTGCCTACCTGCGGCCCACGGCGTGGCTCAAGGAGTGGCCCAGTACGGCCCATCTTCGTCAACACATGCTCAAGACCCTCGCGAGGGGCCTAGCCTCGCGGGGCGGACGACAGGAGGCTTCCTCAGGAACGACCTCATTAGGCTGGCTCATGAGGAGGCAGAGAGATCAAGGCGGGGTGCCTCACGAGGTGCCCGTGACGCAAGCCATGACGACCAAGGCCAGGCGGGTGCCAGGCGGGCGCCGGCCTGCGCAGATTCCTTGTTTCCTCTTTGGTGCAAAGGGGGCAAGCGCAGGCAAAGGTATCAAGCAAAGGCAACCATTTCGGTGCAACAATTCCAAGACTAGCAAGACGGCAGGACGAAGGTCATCGTGGAGCCCAAGCCGGCGTCATCGTCAGGGTCTTTGGCAGGCGAGGACCAACTTTACTCAGGATAAGTGTAGTAGATGTTCCCCTTCAAAATGGCCAATTGTTGGTGCCCTTCCCGCTCAATATTTGGGAAGAGGCCCGGGGCCTTCGCCTATAAATAGGACTAGCCACAAACAGGGTAGAGGGGAGGAGGATCGAATCCACATCTGAGATATATATAGAGAGAAAGAGAGGCGACTGAACACCCCTAGCAGTTCATTGCCCTAGCCGAGAACAGACCCTCGCGAGGCTGTTCTTCCCTTGTACTATTCTTCGTCAGCCCCAGAGGCAATCCACCACACCACAAACTGGAGTAGGGTATTACACCACAATGGTGGCCTGAACCAGTATAAATCTCGTGTCTCTTGTGTTGTTCTTCGTGTAGTTTTAGATCCTGGCGAGGCGGTGAGACATGGGTAGGCTGGAGGTGTGATCTCCGCGCGCACCCCAGTGTTTGAACCTTGAGGGTCTGCCGGAACCCGAAATCCGACATTTGGCGTGCCAGGTAGGGGTGCATCGGAATCTGCCTTCCGTCGCCTCGTGTTTCGCCGCCCGTCCCATCCATGTCTGACGCATGTCGCGCCCGCGCCGAGCGCCGGGCCGCTCTCGCCACTCTCGTCGCCCATACGGCCCCCGTCGGCGGTTACCCCCGCCGTTCCCCGTCGCCTGATGTCAAAATTACCACCGGCCCGGCGGGGAATGAGCAGCAGGCGTCGTCCCTGCATCCTTCAGTGCGGTGAGAAGGCCGCACCGCCACCCCGTCGCTGACTCCGGCTGGCTCCTCGTCCCACGCCCGTCGTGCTCCTACGGACGCACACGCCATGCTACTCCTGGCGCGGGAGCTCCTGCACTACCGTCCCGTCGACGACCTCTACGACGAGTGGCTCGCCCGCATCACCGAGCTCGTCAGCGCCACTGGGGGCTCCCCCGCACCATCCCTCTCACTGCACCGCGCCCCGCCCTGCGCGGGCGACGAAGCTCCGGGGGCGCCTCAGCCCCCTCCCCCTCAAGAAGGCGGCTTGGCCCCAAGGCGCGTGGCCCCTGGGCGTTACCCACTCCGTCCGGTGCCAGCACAGCAAGAGAAGAGCTGCCAAGAGATCCCTCGTCCCCAGGAGGCTGCCCGTGTGCTCCCCGCACCGGCTCGGCACGAACACGCTCCTGCTCCAGCGCATCAAGACCTCACGCAGCACCTGGCTACAGCGCACAGAGACCCGCAAGATCAAGCTCTCCGTCACCAAAGGGCTCCCGTGGCCACTGCAGGCTGCCGTGCCTTCTCCGCCGAGCTGCGCAGCGTGGCCTAGCCGGGCAAGTTCAAGCCAGACCTGCCCCCACGCTACGATGGCACGGCTGACCCTGCGAAATTCCTCCAGCTCTACGAGCTGGGGCATCGAAGCCGCCAACGGGGACGAGAAGGTCATGGCGAACTGGTTCCCTATGGCGCTCAAGGACGACGCCCGCACCTGGCTCCTGAACCTGGCTCCTGGCATGATATCCTCCTGGGACGAGATGCGCACCCGATTCATCGCCAACTTCCAAGGCACCCGCGACCGGCCCCCGGCCATGAGCGACTTGCGTTGCATCAAGCAGCAGCCTGGAGAGACCCTGCAGAAGTTCATCCAGCGCTTCAACATCGCTCGCCTTAAGATCCCCAAGGTGTCTGAGGAGGCCATCATCTCATCCTTCTCCGACGGCGTGCGTGACGTCAAGATGAAGGAGGAGCTCGCGATCCATGAGGACCTGTGCACCTCCCTGGAGCTATTCAATCTGACGACCAAGTGCGCTAGGGCTGAGGAAGGACGCCTTTCCCTCCTCGAGCTGCCAACTGCTGACCCAGAAGAGAAGAAGCCCAAGGCCAAGGACGTGAAGCACAAGGGGGCTGCCGTGCTTGCGGTAGAGCCGGACACCAAGCGAAGCAGGGATCAGCCTGAGTCATCCAAGGGCAGCCGGTACTGCGTGTACCACGACCTCCACACCCACAACACCAATGAATGCCAAGGGCTCAGAGCCGTGCAAGACGTGCGTGCCGGTCGACACCTCGAGCGCAGCGACAGGGGCTATGGCCGAGGAGGAGGAAGAGGTGGAGGACGATGGGAAGACCGTGGCCCTCGCCAAGGGTGGCGTGACCAACCTCGCGAGGACCGCTGGCAGGACCAGCCTCGTGAGGGAGGTTGGAGGGACCCACCTCGCGAGGGGGGTCGGAGGGATCAGTCTCGCGAGCATCGCCCACAAGGCAACATGGGCCTCCCTCCTCTGCCACCACAGCCAAGGAGGAATGAAGACCATCACCAGGACGAGGGGGCTGGAGGCTTCCAGGAGCCGTGCGCAACCGCTTGCATCTTGGGCGGCGCACAAGCCCCGACTTGTCAGCGCATCTTCAAGCAGTTTGCTCGCGAACTGAATGCAGTCCTCCCCAAGCTTGAGGCCACATGCCCTCTCAGGTGGTGAGCGTGCACTGTCACGTTCAACTCAGCGGATCAGCTCAAGTGCGCGGCCACAGCAGGAGTCCTCCTGATGCTTTGTTCCTCGATCATCAGCAATGTGCAAGTCACCAGGACCCTCATCGATGGCGGAGCAGGGCTCAATGTCCTATCTGTCGAGACGTTCAACAATCTCCAAGTGCCATACAATCAGCTGCAGCCAACCAAGCCTTTCTCAGGAGTCACTGATGGTTCCACAGTTCCGATAGGGCAGGTCCGCCTTCCTGTTACCTTCGAGAAGCGCGACAACTACCGCACCGAGCTCATTGACTTCGATGTCGCTCACATCCGCCTACCATACAATGCCATCCTCGGGTACCCAGCCCTGGCCAAGTTCATGGCCGTGACCCATCACGGCTACAATGTCCTCAAGATGCCAGGAAGCGGTGGGGTCATCACAGTGCCCTATGAAGAGAGAGATGCCGTGTGTTCTCTTGAACGTGCTTTCCAAGCCGCATCAATTGAAGACCCAGATCATAGGAACGGGAGGCCTCCCAAGGCTGCTCCTAAGAAGAAGAAGACATCGCCTGGCCCGACCCCTTGGGAGGCAGGCCCCTCATGGTCCGCGCCTGTCCAGGGGGCACCTCCTTCTACCGCATAGGAAGGCGCGCCCGGCGCCCTCCTCGAGCAAGGCTCGGGGGCTCTCTCCTGGAGGGCCATCGACTTTGCTAAGATCACGAGGGATGCGCTCGGGCACCACTTGGAAGCTTTCTTCAATGCACGTTTCCCTCAGGAAGGAGCAAGGAAAGGAGGGCCAAACCCTCAGGAGTTCGTCAGCGAGATCATTCAGGAGCTGCAGGAGTCAAGAGTCACGAGTGGCAGCTGCCACTTGCCCGCCGTAGCTCCCCATCCAGGCGAGGATGGTGGGCTACGCGTCTGCATCGACATACCAGGACTCAATCGAGCCGCCTCTCAGGAGCGCCTCTGGCCCTCACGCGTGGGGCGCTGCGAAGGTCCACCCCACAGCTATGTTCGCATGCCTTACGGCCCGCCGAACACGGCTGTTGTGCGTCTATGCCTCATGAGGAGCATCTTGGAGGCTCGAGCGGTCAGGCATTCCGCAGTCCTGGCGGAGATGGAGATGGTCTGCGAGGAGCCGCCAGCACCTCCGGAGCCTCCCGAGGCCCCTGGGCCTGGGGGCTCATGAAGATCGTTTCCCGCAATGCACGTCGTCCGCTACATCAGCATCCCTACATCTTCAGCATCATCAGGTGACATCCTTCGAGTTTCATTTTCAGCTGGGAGCGCCCCCCAGGGCTGCATCATTCCCAGGCCGCGTGGGTCCGTCCCTGCGTCATGTATCCCTTTAGTTCATGTTTTCAGCTTACCTTATCGGGGGCGCCCCTCTGGCTGCATCATCCCCAAAGTCGCTCAGGCCCGACCCAGCGGTGATCGTCTTTTTCTGCGTCTATCTAAATGGATTTGCTCCTTCATGATTAACATGCTTGACTTAATCGCCCGCTCAATTGACACCAACTAACGGAGCTGCTCCCTCACAGCACGATGCTTGTGCATGGGTCCGTCCCTGCAACGTTGACAAACCTGGATGGCTGAGCTCTGGCCGCGGCAACCTCGGAGGGCGCCACCTCGCCAAGCCTTCAGTGCCTCGTCACCTTCCTAGAGCAACCAGCAGCTGGCCGGCAACTGGAACGGCAAACCCTCGCTTTTCTCATGATGAACTCGTAGGATCGCTTCAAGAAGCAGCGTCGGGCGAGGCCTCCGCAGCGTCTCCTTCGCTCTCGTCC